>NC_061850.1:29623933-29626433 GCF_019202785.1 Penaeus chinensis | reverse complement strand
TCTGTCTGTCTGTCTCTGTTTCTCTGTGATATCGTAGATGTATATATATATATATATATACATGTATGCCTGTCTCTCTCTCTCTCTCTTTCACACACACACACACACACACACACACACACACACGCACACACACACACGTCCACGTACCTACTGAATATATCGTCAGAGTGCGTGCATCATTATCAGAGAGGTAATAAATTTAGCGGAATTTATAGAGTAACATAATTGGCAATATCATAGGCAGTCCTGCCCTAGGCCTATAGGTAAAAAAGGGCCATTAGGGAGACATAAGTACGTTATGAATATGCAAATCATCGATTTTTTAAAATTCTTTCAAATCTTTTTATCTATGGGACTGACACAACAAATTTCACTGTATGGCATGAAAGGATCAATACACATGTAAATGATAATTAACAGAGGATTATTACGCAGGTTTTATTACATTAGTACATAAAACAATCAAGAAATAATCTAATATGATTTCGAAGTATTACCATATATACATAAATAGATAAATAATATTATTGTTATAGTGTTATTTCGTAATATAAAAGCTAGTTAAAACAAATATAAACACGGCTTTTGTAAGCGGTAACGCATTCGCGTCTGTACGTTATCCTCATTGTCACTATCATTATGAACATGATCGTCATCGTCATCACTATCATTAGAATCATCACCGTCAAGTCCATCATCTAATATCAAATATATATCTCTATTGTATCATTCACATAGATTATATTTGTATTTAACTTCTAAGACCCATGAGATCAATATGCTGTAATACGTAGGCCTATTCTCTGTTTTCTAAAATACATGTTTTGTTTACACAACAAAGACGTACATTTCGTTTGGCAGAAGGTCCGCCAGATCATAAAACAAGCTCCAATGATCATTAGCTCTTTTATTCCTCAATAACATTCTCTTTGCTAGCGAAACTGGGCACTTGGCGAGGACACACGCATTCTTCCGAACCCCGGTACTTGCTAAAGCGAAATTCCTACAGCATCACCCACTACTGTATAATGCCTCGTCATTTGCACGGAAGATGAGATCCATCCGGCACGTAGACGACCTGTCATCACGGAGGGTAATCAGACGCGGCTCCTTCCAAGATCAGCAACGAGCAGTCTCGCCGAGGACGCTGTATTCTCGCGAGGTCGTTTGCTCAACTCGGGAGGAAAATGAGTCTGCGTGTTTGCCTGACGCCGTTTTCCCACGCTGCGAATAATGCCCTTCTTGCTTGCTTGCTTGCTCTGCTTTGCTCCGCTTTGCTTTGCTTACACAGTGCTCGTATTCGGGCCTTTCCCAAAGAGCAATTCTGGGGCTGAAGGATTGTACGTGCCTTTTCGGACAAGCCCGAGGCGCGATGGAAAAGAATTTGTATTTGTGCAAGCGAAAGGGACGAAATCGGGTTCCATGACACTGCTCGCTGTCGAAACGGACTGTTTATAGAATCAACACATAGAAAGCATATTCCGACTCGTTATAACAGACCCTAAATTCATTAGTGTTTTTTGGTGACCAGTGGCAAGGGGATAAGTTATAGGACAAGATGATAATCTATATAAATGTATTATCCCATTAGTACTATTGATGATGCATAATATTGTCAAATATGCCTCATTGATGATGTTAGTGGGTCTTAAGTAGCAATATCAATGATAACATAGTTAAGAGCGCTTGTGGTAGTGTTGGTGTGTTATTATCAAGCATTATTATGAAAGTGTTAGTATGATTATGGTTATTATTGTCGGTGTTATTGGTGTCATTACTATTGTTATTGTAATAAAAATGAATAATAATGATAAAGGAATAGTAATGATCAAAATAATTATATGAATGATAATGACTATAATGATGATAATGATGATGGCAATGATAATGATGCAAGATGAAGGTCTCTGACAACTGTACACATGCGGAAAAGGATTCGTATTCTCTCTCTCTCTCTCACGCACACTCACACACATTGTACACACACATTGTACACACACCCACACACACACACACACACACACACATATATATATATACCTACACACACACACACACACACACACACACACACATATATATATATATATATATATATACATACACACAAATATATTTACACACACACACACACATATATATACCTACACACACACACACACACACACACACACACACACATATATATATATATATATATATATATATATATATATATATATATATATATATATATACAAATACACACACACACACACACACACACACACACACACATATATATATATATATATATATATATATATTTATATATATATATATATATATATATTCAAATACACACACACACACACACACACACATAGGAGATGAGTTAGTGTAAAGTAGTTCTTATGCATCATGCCTTAAAGACTGCGGACTAACTGCATATATAGTCGATTGAAAGTGCAACATTTACAGTCATCATTAACATCATTATTTTCATTACTAATAGTAG
>NC_061850.1:29611433-29613933 GCF_019202785.1 Penaeus chinensis | reverse complement strand
TGTTTTTTATTCTCATAACCCGCTATTTTATAACCAGCTGTCTTTTGATCATATTTTTACTTTATAACAATATGTATTATGGTCATAGCTTCTCACCTTTATGAGCAGTTGTTGGCAGAGAGAGACGGGGGAGAGGAAGAGGGACAGGGTGGGAGGGAGGGAGAGATAGATAGATAAAGAGAGAAAAAGAAAGGGTAGGGGAATGGAGGAAGGGACGTAGAAAGAGACAGATAGATGGATAGACAGATAGATGGATAGAGATACGCAGTGATAAATCCTATTGAAAGATGAACCTTCCAGAAATCTATCTTATAAGCATAATTGATAAATCAAAACTTAATTACAAAACAATGTTGAATCTCCTCGTGAAATTATCCGGGACACAAAACATGATATATTTTCGACATGAGGATGAGGTAACCATTATAAAGCCTGTCATGTTTAGCGCAAAAGGGACATGAAATTTCCCATACCTTTAGATTGATTTGAAAGGTGTTTAGAAATTAATTTTTGACCCTAAAGCTGTTAAAGCTAATAATACTAATGTTAATAGTATTAATGTTAACAAGTCTTCTGGTATATAGTTTCAATACCTTGTTCATATGATTATAACTGTACCTGTTATTGCCACCTTGTACAACTCTTAATACTAATATCCTTCAGCATCAGTGTTTCTTAATGTTTCTACCAAGATAGGCCTAGATTACCTCCAATTATGCAAAAGGAAAAAGAAAGGAAAAGAAAAGAAAAAACAACAACAACAACATACTGGCAACCTTGAATTCTCAAACTGACCGTAAATTTTCCTTAAAACAAATCAGGATATATATGATGTGTATGTGTACTGGATATATACACTGGTAAAAAAGCCCAGCTCACCACGGTACGTTATAATAAAAGGAATCATGAATTTATGGGTCCTCTCTGACATAAGGATCTATTTTCCTTTCCAATCTTTTTCCCGGAAGGTAATCTGGCCATACTTCTGCCTTTTTCTTTCATTCTTTTTTTTCTGCTAGTATGTCTTCGCGTCAGCAAAGAAACTTCATTTCGGAAGACATATCGTTGATCTTAGGGCCATCTTCCTCTATAGAAAAGTGTCTCATGCAGTCGTCTCTCGCTGATCGAGGTGGAAAAAGAAGTTCCTGATCGCAGTTTTGTGCCATGTAAGCTTTTCTTGTATGTATGTGTGTGTGCTTCTGATTTTACGCACACATGTACACATTAGGAAGTTAAAAGGTGATGAAGCTTACAGTCAGTATACGAATTTTTTGATAGACTTAAGTAATATTATCGTATGATACATGACTCGGCAATACAGTCGTACATACAACACCCAAGCTAAAAATTCTAATAGCGAATTTTATTATTTCTTGTGTATGGGGATGTGGGTATGTTAAGGTTAGTTTATGAGGAACACAACCACAAACACAGTAACGTGTACACAAAGATGAATAGGAAGACAGCCACAGTAAAAATACTAAATTAAAAATAGAGAAAACATTCATGCCTGAAAGTTCAGTGTTCATCGTGCACTACAGGAAAATGTGGAAATGTAGAACTGTTTTTGATAGAGAGAATCACTGTAGTGTTGAAATTAAATACTTGTTCATCAGGAGAATTGTTCTAATGATAATGTATTCTATAAACACATGACATAATAATAATGTGTAACTTTAATGCTTCATTTTTTCTTTTTCTTTTTTACCTTAATCCTCTTAGTCATGAAGTTCACATTATTATAATTATTTTATAGGCCTGTATTCTCGAGGCTAACAGCAGTATCGTTAAAAAATAAATAGAAAAATGATATTCATAATATTGACATTGATAACAATATAATCACCATCATCAACAACAACAAAATAATAAAAACAATAATGATAGTAATAATGATATTAATGATAGCAATTACAGTATGATGATACACACACACATACATATTTGTGTGCGTGCGATATCTCTGTCTGTAATGCTAACAATAATAACAATGTATGAATATATCTTTTCACCGCCATCCTCTTCAGCTTAGCCCTAAAATTATTATACTTGTTATGCATAAAACCTTCATGCCAACGTTACAGGAAACATGTATGTGTATATGGAAATGAAAAAAAACAAAAAAACTCACTTACAAGTTAAATAAGATATTTCATTTATTAAGAGACACAGTAGAAAAAAGTGTGTTTGGAGGGAAAAATACTAATAAAAGGTGTATCATTTGTGTATGTTGTTATTAGTAAAACTGTGCATTTTTGTAATATATAGTTATACGTTATACAGTAGATATTAGGAATACGTTTTTATGTTTCACAACCTTCCTCTTTATTTTCTTAAAGCGTTCTCTCCTCTTTTATAAGATATAACCGAAATATCCAATGTGTCTTATCTCTCTCTCTCTCTCTCTCTCTCTCTCTCTCTCTCTCTCTCTCTCTCTCTCTCTCTCTCTCTCTCTCTTTCACTCTCTCTCTCAATATATATATGCATATATGTATGTATA
>NC_061850.1:29583933-29591433 GCF_019202785.1 Penaeus chinensis | reverse complement strand
GATTCGGGAATGAGAGACGAAGCAGAGAGTACTTGTAATTCGAAAACTTGAAATAAGGAATAGGAATCAGAGGAAGAGAGAGAAATTCGACAACTAGGAATCACAGATAGAGACAGCGAGAGAATCTGAGAATCACTGACAGAGCAAGAATTAAAGATCCTGAAATTAAGAATCACGGATAGAAAGAAAGAAGAGAGATTCGGAATAAATAAATAAATAAATAACAAACGCAGGAAAAGTAAATAAAATAGATAAATAGATAGATAAAGATTCGGAAAATTAGAATTACACATCGATTCGGAATGAGAGATTCAAGAAAATATAATTATATCATTAAATATAATTATGTACTATAATAGTGCCAAATAGTAATACAAACTACAAGGTATTAGTTTACTTTAAATATCCTTTGTGAAGAAAATAAGGAAAAATAGACTGCAATAGTGCGTCCAAGTTCAGGAAAAAAAAAAAAAAATGACAAGCTGACAACTCGCTCCGAGCTCTAGGGTATACCGATTCGCCATTTAAAAACATTCTAATCTGACACTTAATTCTTATGATTATGTATGTTTAGCATAAAAAAAAAGAAAAAAAACATATATAATACAAAACAGAAAAACTCTTTCAAATCGGGATATTCCAGAGTGTGAGCTGTCAGTTTCCCCTTTCTGAGACTGGACATCGTATAATCTGTTAAGCTGAACTGCATTCATATTCAACAAGCAGTGCATGTAAACACCCACCCGACTCTATGACTAAACGTTATCACCTCGTTTTGCTTGTGCATTTTCTCTTCTTTCTTGCCAAGCATGTTCTCTCAGAGCGCAGAATGAGACATTTCTCTAAAAGTTTTAGATGAAGGTGGAACTGTACTTTACGGTCAATATCGTCTGCATGAACAAACGCTTAATATATACTTGTAAGTATGAATACATGCTGGCACCTACTTTGCATATACAACAAGCAAACATGCATCTTAGGTGGTAATAGTATAAACAACCTAATTTTCTGCATCGGGCATAAACATCGCACTAAATACAGACGCCGCGGATAAACTGACACTAAAATCGGTCGTTTCTCTCAACAACAATACCCTCCTACGTGTTTATTCGCAAAACTAAAAACTCAATCACACGCCTCCACATCTCTATACTACAAGATTTGTTCCTCTCTTCCTAAAACTCCTTCATCGCGGAGCCCCGACCTCGCGTCCGGAGTCACAACCAACCAGAATAGTAATTAAAAAAAAAGATATCACGGATTTAGAAGGGCAAAAGGTCACGAAATCGGGAGGACTTTTACAAGCGGAGAGCTAATGACAAAGGAAGTCCCTCAAGGTACACATAAATCCTATTGGTGAGGCTAGTATAGTCTCATAAGGAGCGAAACACTTTACATTTTCTACGTCTGGGATGATGGAAAGTGTCTCAGACTTCGCTAAAGAGAGGACGAGAGAAGAAATACACATATTTCGAATTATTTATGTGTTAAAAGTCACATGCAGACATTTCGCTCAACATGCAACAGCTGGTCTCATTCGCTTTAAGATTTTGAGGATAAGATGGTATTTTCTTGATTCTTCTCTCTTTCTCTCCTTCCTTCTTTATTTCGTTTTAAAATTACGGGATAAATCTTTTCCTGTTTATTTTGTAGGTTGATTATAATAATTGCTCCTGACGATAATACGAAAACTGTTTTTTATTTCCCTGCACTTACGTGATGAGTGATGATGGTTGGTAGTGTGTGTGTGTGTGTGTGTGTGTCCGTCTAGTAGTATGGTAATTCCCTTTGAAAACGCATGTTCTCTGTCATTACAAGAAATTTCCGAGCCTACGTAAAGCGAAATGAACTCTACCCTTCTCGAACCGTAATTTCCAGGCCGCGTTTCGTTTCGCAGGCCGCTTTTTCCTTGTCAAAACATGCTGTCAGCCTAGTCTCTCCTTTTAGGCTTTGGTCAATAGGAGCAATTTTTTTTTTGTTATTTTATTTTTATGTATTATTTTCCACTGGTAAGTACTTCATTATTTTTTTTTTTAACACTGTGTATTCTGTTTATCTTTTTATTATCTTTCTCTCTTTGTCTCTGTCTTTGTCTCTGTCTCTGTCTCCGTCACCGTCTCTCTGTCTGTCTCTGTCTCTCTCTCTCCTCTCTCTCTCTCTCTCTCTCTCTCTCTCTCTCTCTCTCTCTCTCTATATATATATATATATATATATATATATATATATATATATATATACATATAAATAAATATATATATACATATATATGTTTATATATGTATACACACACACACACACACACACACACACACACACACACACACACACACACACACAGCTAATCACAGAAATATCCACATGATAAAAGATTACCGTTCATTACACACAAACCCCAAACTTCCACTCGACATTTCGCAGGAGCCCAGGAATTCTCTTTGTATGTGACTGAGACTTTCAACACACATTTTCCAGTAGCTCTGTGTCCTTCCTCAATTTTGTTTTTAGTCCCCTCTCTCTCTCTCCCTCTTTTTTTGATCCCCGTAATTAAATACACGGACAGAAAAGACCCGAAACTAATACTATTACGAAACGAAGCATCGCGCGGCTCACGAATACGTAATTTTCTAGACTTTCTGAAATTGACAATTAAGTAGCAAAGGCAGGAGTATATTGCAAATAAACAGGCTCTGAAAACGCGCCCCCAACCCCCTTTCCCAGTACATACTGTTGGGATATGGGGTGTAGTAATGGCTTCCCTTTCAGCAGGGTAAATTGTGTATTGTTTATGTGTAGAGTAATTTGCGTTGTCGGTATTTTTTTCCACGGAATTAATGCGTGAAATGGAGGGTGAAATACAAAAATGATATTAGGATAATACAGATTGCATTCAGCCCTTAAACAAAACAAACTCCCTTATTGTAATGTTTTAGAACATTTTGATTTTAACAGTAATACATAAATTATGAAACAACATGGGATATATCTGTCACCTACAGACCATCATATTTATATGCCATATCAAGCGACGAATGAACCTACATCTACATGTTACTTTATACAAGGGATCGGTACTGTATTGTAAAGCATTTTATCGGGTATACATGTACACAAAGCAACCTTAGTTTCTCGTGTCGTATACCTGTTCCAGTGTCCAATGCTCCCTGATTAGATAGAGAGAGCGAATACACACCCGATTTTATATCCCTTGTAGCATCATAAAGCCTAAATTATTTCAATTATTTCGCCGATCAAACAGACTATAAATTCCTACCTCGGTGTTCTTAACATTTAAGGGTTTTTTTTTCCCTTTCTTCATACCAGGAAAAGTGATTTGAATTAATCTATTCATCATCAAATGTAGCTTAGAGTGATATGCGGTGTGGCTTCTCCCCGTTATCTACTTTTCGACCGACGTGTAATTAGGGAGAATTCAATTTGAGTTATTATCCTGTCACGTCAAATATTTGACATTTTAGCAATTTCACTTCGAAGAAAATTAAGCTTAATATCCATTGCCGGTGGATAAATTATATTAACAATATATGTAATTTGTGAGAAAATGTACACGGTAGGGAACAGCGTATGATGGTTTTAAATTAACAGGGAGGAATGTGGATAATGCATGTTTGCCCTCAGGCCTCAGAACTATTTTGTAGGTTTAAACTAAGCTTAAAAAGATATCATGCACACACACACACACACACACACACACACACGTTTATATGTATGTATGCATCTATGTACTATGTAAACTTGTGAAAAGATAAAGATAATTAGAGAGAGAGGGAAACATCAAAATAAACAAAGGCAATTAATTTTCTGTTTTAAAATATCGTGTTTTTTGCCATCTTTTCAACTAACTTTCGTTTGATTAGTACAGTGTGTATTTAAAAAAGACTACTCTTCCATTTTATAAGTAATCATGTGCACTACAAAAAAATATAAATTAGTAACAGGAATTTACTTTTTTTAAAAGAAATATTGATTAGAATTTCTATATATAAAAGAGAGAAAGTTTTTGTTTCATAGATAGAAAGAAATATATTAGTCTTTACAAAGCGCTATGAAAAAAAATCTTAGAAGCATAAAGAACCAAACTTTTAGAAATCATATCACATTAATGCTGAGACATTTAAATGATCTCTCGTATCTTTCCTGCATTCAGATACAACAGGCAATATTCTTTTATTATTATTATTATTATTATTTTCAATAGAGAAGGATCTACTTTGCATACGAGAAAGGGAATTAGATAACATAATTAGATTTTATAACAGACTCTTAGATAATGTTAATAACAAAAGAAGCATCACAAAAAAGAAGGATGAACATGTTGATCAGAATTTACCTAGATCTTCCTCAAAACCAGTGACACAGCATCATTATATTCAGATGAGGAAGCTGTATATTTTTTCTTTCTTACTTTCTAATCTTTCCTTTACTTTTTTCCCCTCTCCTTTCTTTTCTTTCTTTCTTCCTTTCTTTTGCCAAGTGTTATTTCGATATTTCGATCATGGACAGACAGACTGCTAAGTAGTCATGTAGAAAGACACACAGAGATTGACAGATAAATAGACAGGTAAATAGATAGGTAGATAGATGGAAAAATAGAGAGATAGATGGATAGGTAGACCGAAAAAAAGATAGATAGATAGACAGATAATAGATTTATAAAAAAAAATGACAGATAGCTAGATAGACACAGATAGACAGACCTACAGATAGGGACACATACAGAAAGACAGACAAACAGCCAGATAAAAGTTAGTAAATGTAAAGTATATATTATCAAAATTCTATATACTGTATCGCTCAAGGAATTCTCAATTAAGGTTGCTGATACCATACAAAAAAGTAAAGAAGAAATGGGAAAATATTTAATGTTTTTTTGCCTTCTCTCGAGCTAATTCTCACGGCTAAATGGGCTAACGAAGTAGCGGATTTTGCTTTTAATGTAACGCTCCTAAAATATATGGAATATCTTTTTACCTCCCCTCTCTCTCTCACTCTCTTCTCTCTCTTCTCTCTCTCTCTTCTCTCTCTTCTCTCTCTCTCTCTCTCTCTCTCTCTCTCTCTCTCTCTCTCTCTCTCTCTCTCTCTCTCTCTCTCTCTCTCTCTCTTCTCTCTCTCTTTCTCTCTCTCTTTTTCTCTCTCTCTTCTCTCTCTTCTCTCTCTCTCTCTCTCTCTCTCTCTCTCTCTCTCTCTCTCTCTCTCTCTCTCTCTCTCTCTCTCTCTCTTTCACTCTCTCTGTATTTGTTCGTGTGTGTGTGTGTGTGTGTGTGTGTGTGTGTTTATGTATGTATGTATGTGCGTGCGTGTGTTTGCGTGCGTGTGTTCATCCGTCCGTGCGTGCGTGTGTCTGCCTTCACTCCTAAGACATCCCTCTACGCATAATATATTTTTCTCGAAAGCCGAGGACCACGGTGCAGCGAAGCACGAGGAGCAAAAACTGTGCGCCAGCAATTAGTGGAATGAATTGACCTCGTGCCATTGCAAGTGGCTGCGCATGAATGACGCACCCTCTGCAACTGCAAACGAGATGGAACCGCAATCAGGGGATAAGGAGAGGGGGAGGGGGGATGGGGTTGTAGAGGGGGTACGGAGGGAGGGGGGGGGAGGGGGGAGGATAAATGAATGACAGCGTAAAGGTCGTTCTGGTTCCCCGTAACGCTGTCATTTAATTTTTTATTTTCTCTGAGTATCTCCTTTACCTTATTCATCCATCTTTTTTTTTTTTTTTATCTTCTTCCTCCCTTTTCTTTTCTTTTCTTTCCCTTATTGTTTGTCTTTCTTCTTTTCTCTTGTACTTTATTTTCCTTCTTTTTTATGTTTCTATTTCTTCCTCGTTCTGTTCTTCCCTTTCTATTGTATCTCTTCCTTTTTTTTTTTTTTCTCTACACCTTTTTCCCCTTTCGCTGTCTCTATTTCTTCCTTGTCCTCTTCATTTTTCTTCTTTCTTACTCTCCACTTCACTCTCCCATTACGCTGTCTTGCTTCTTCTTCTTCTCCTTCTTGCTTTTGTTCATTCTCTTGTTCTCTTTTTTCATCTCTGCTTCCTCTTCTCTCTCCTCCTCCATCTCCACTCCTCTTCTTCTATTTCTTCTTTCTCTTCCAACTCCCTCCTTCTTCAATTTTTTCACCACTATATCCCGCTACAATATATATATATATATATATATTTTTTCATTTTCCTGCCTCTCTACTTTATCTTCCTCTTCCTCATCCTCGTTTTCTCACTTCCTCAATCTCCTGCTTAGGTTTCTGCTCACTTTTTCTCCCTTCCTCCTCCTCCCCTTTCTGCTCTCCTCCCCCCCACCCCTCCTTCTCTTCCTCCCCCTCCCCTTGCCCCTCTCCCTCTTCCTCTCCTCCTTTACCTACTCCTTCTCCTGTAGGGGGAGGGGGTTAAGTGACGGGGTATATTTTGAAGAGAAATTGATATCATAATACATGGCTCTTTATTGGTGATAATCACATAATGATAATGATAATTGTAACTGCTTTTACCAGTATCTGTCGTTGTCATTATCATAATCATAATGATTCGAAGCGCCAGGATGCGGTCTATTGTGGACTTACCAGGAGTGAAACCAGATTGCTCCGGCCTTTGGTGCCTCAGCAGGTGGTCTCTGATATGTCTCAGTAGGATGTGTGCGAGTACCTTGCCTGGTACACTCAGTAGTGTAATACCTTGGTGATTGCTGCAGTGCCAATGATCCCCTTTCCCCTTCCAGAGAGGGATGACCACACCCCTCAGCAGGGCAGGGAGAATGGTACCAGTCTGCCAGATGGCATACAGAACTGCGTGCAAGCCCCTTGCCATAGGTTCTCCACCAGCCTTTAACAATTCAACGAGGATGCTACAACCACCTGCTGCTTTACCACTCATCACCCTCCCTGACTTCAGTCAAGGAGGGTGGATCCTTGCTGATGGGTGGGTCTGGCAGAGGAATCTCAACATTACCCGCATCTATATTAACTGTTGGTGGATCAACCTGATACAACTGCTCAAAATACTCAGCCCAACGCACACGCACCCCATCAGGATCTGAGATTATCTGGCCACTTGCTGAGCGCACTGTAGTCGTCTGTGAGGAGGGCTTGGAGTTCAGCTTTCTCAGGGCTTGGTAGGCAGGATGAAGGTCATTTACTAAGATATGGCTTTCGACCTTCTCTGCAAGATTACTGATAAACTGTTCCTTATCCCTTCTCAACAGTGACCTAGTTCTGCGCACCAGAGAACGGTGCAAGTTGCGATCCCCTGACAATCGAGCCGCACAGCAAACATCTGTGGCTTCCATTGTCTCCTGCGAGATGGAATTCTGTCTTGCTCTTCGGCATTCACCACTGGATTCCTGAGCTGCATCAAGCATTTCACGCTTGAAGGTATTCCACATAAGAACAGGCCCTCGAGTGCTGTGAGACGACCAGAGATAGCCTCGGCAAACCCCCGGGCACACTCGTCCTCCCTCAATCTGTCCAAATGAAACACCCTAGGGTGTT
>NC_061850.1:29556433-29563933 GCF_019202785.1 Penaeus chinensis | reverse complement strand
TATTTTCAATATTGTCATCATTATTATTATTTTCAATATTGTCATCATTATTATTATCAGCATTATTTTTCTTTTTGTTGTTGTCATTTTTGTAATTTTAATTATTCTATTGTCATCAGTATCATTAGTGTTATCATTATAACTATTATTATTATTATTGTCATCATTATTATCATTATTATTACTATTATTATAGTTATTATTATATATTTTTTTCTAATATCATTATTATATCATTACTCTCATTATCATTATTAATGTTGTTAATATTATTACTATCAGTATTAGCATTATATTTATCATTTGCATGTCTTCATTCTTATTTGTAATATTCCTATCATACAATAGGATCGTCTTACACGGTATCAATACCAGCTTACGAAACTGAAGAGAGGAATACTGTACAGTTAAAATGTGTACATATGTTGGCACGTTCCCTTTAAGAACGTCTTCCTTTTCCTCTTTTATGATCAATGACATATCATTACAATATCAACGACGGTTCTTATCATTATAGCTTTTATCAACTCTCTACTGTCTGCTAGGAATTGCCGGGGACGAAAACCTAACAGTATGATTATCAGACAGGATAAGGCACTTTGCTATAATCTAGAGGTGTTTGATTTAAATATTTTCAAGTAAGATGACAGAGAGACTGAGAGTATCTGGCTTTAGCAAAGTTCCTAAAAACGATTCACGTCTTGGTGAAAATCCTAGTTGGCAACTGATACGGTGAACCTTTATTTTTCCTCCTTATCATTTTATTTTAAGCCCCGCCCCTTTGCCATCGCTTAATATAAATGTTAGCAAGGTTTCTCTGATTTATTTTTTCTTTCTTTTTTCGATTATATTTATATCTTTTAACCATAGTTCGAGGAATAAACTGAGGAAACGCTTATCACAGTATATCAAACGGAGTGAAAAGTTTCGCAAAAGGGGCGGAGCTAAATGTCGTCACCGTGATTAGCCAATGAGGATGCGGCAAGAGGTGCTAGATATGGCTAGATAAATAATTATGTGTAAAATTTACCAGACGTCATAAACACCAGAAGTGAAACACAAAACTTTAACTTTTTATTATAAAGACGTGCTCATTACATAAGCAGCCATTAGCATACACTAGGGGAAAAAAGTTAGGTACATTATTAGATAAAACAGATTAAACCTATATTATAAGTAGGCCTACCTTGAGCTTTAAAATCCTCAACACTGCTAAGCTAATTCAGGAAACATCGACTCAACAACCTTGAATTATAAACAAGAAAGCTTTATTTAATGAATATCTAACAAACTTCAAACTTCTGTGAACAGGATATCTTGTGATATGAGTCAACATATCCTGTTCATGTGATTTACATATTAAGTTGGAATCTGATATCATATAATCACTTCCAAGAACTTGCGAAAGGAAATGCAATGGTATAGCAACGGCAGATTGAACGATGTGGATATAGTGAAAGGCTAAGAGGAAGTTTTAGAAGGCAATGGGGGATAAGGAGTTGCAACAGTCGACTGGGTGTATTGATTGCTTGTTGCAAGACGTGAGAGAGAAGTTATATGAGGTGTGTGTGAGAGGATGGGGAATAATCTGATTTGATGTGCAGAGGATTTATTATTAGCTGGATATTATTTGTAGGATAAGCGCTTTTCTTTGGATGCTATATCTAAAAAGACCCATCCTCTGTTCACACGTATTCACAAAGATTCAAGCTACGAGTTAGGTGCAAAGAATTCAGACAAATACGGGTCTCTTCCCATGAAACAAGTGACGGGGATCAAATTAGGACAGCAAAATTATATCAATATATTTGACATGATCTATAGCACACCGGTTTTGCTTGTCCTTAAACAAAAATGAAAATCAGGATGAAAAATAAATGTGCATTCTGTGTACAGCATAAATTCTTCCGCATATTAAAGTTAATGCAAGCGGACCCTGGCAATTTGATTACTGGAAACATTTCGTTAAATTGCTAATGCGAATTCATTTCGAAATATATTTTGTAACATAACGATGTGAACAACAGATAACATTTTCACGTTTTCCATTAGTCCATTCGCGCTAATACAGGCCTATGTATCATATTTGGGTGGATGGAAAATCGTGTTACTAATTTGAGGAATACCTGTCGTGCCCCAGTGAAATATAATAAAATATTTGCATACATTTCTACCAAACTGTCGCTTCTCTACTGCTATTGAAAATCGCTTTAATATGAAGAGAAAGAGACAGAGAACGAGGGCTAGAGAGAGAGAGAGTGAGTGAGCGAGTGAGTAAGTGAGTGAGTGAGTGAGTGAGTGAGTGAGTGAGTGAGTGAGTGAGTGAGTGAGTGAGTGAGTGAGTGAGTGAGTGAGAGAGAGTGAGTGAATGAGTGAGAAAGAGTGAGTGAATGAGTGAGAGAGAGAGAGAGAGTGAGAGTGAGAGTGAGAGTGAGTGAATGAGTGAGTGAGTGAGTGAGAGGGAGAGGGAAGGAAGGAGGGAGGGAGGGAGGGAGAGAGAGAGAGAGAGAGAGAGAGAGAGAGAGAGAGAGAGAGAGAGAGAGAGAGAGAGAGAGAGAGAGAGAGAGAGAAGAAGAAGAAGAAGAAGGAAGAGAGAAAAAGGAAAAGGATGAGAAACTGCAAGAAAAAGAGAAAGAAAGGGAGAGAGAGAAACATATTTAATGATTTTCCACTAAAACGGACGTTATTTCATGACAGTTGTAAAGGGTTATCACACTTTCAGGAATATAATTTCGCCAAAACAGGACTTCGCGCAAACAGTATACAGCAACATGTCCACAAAGATGAAACAGGCCACAATATTGTTTCCTTTATTACCACGACTGTGTTTCATTTCGTAAAAGGACCTCTCTCGTATAAAGGCCAGAGACGTGTAATTATTAACTACTAATGATCACAAATGCATATTCATTATAGCTAATTGCAGCAATATATTTTATGACATCGCTAATAACGACCGCTTCCCTCCCTGTTACCAAATGCATTTTAAACTTTGTTCGGAAGATTTTGTTTAGAAAAGGCATCAAATCAGAAAAGAAGATTGTGTTTTACTTTTCAATACACATTAACGTAATGAAGTGTATTACAGCATTCCTTAATTAACTCATATCTCAATGCTAAAACAAATGGAGATTTATATTTTTCTTTTTGTTTCTTACGAAATATAAAGTCTTGAGTTGAGGGGATATATTCATTAAAGGAATGATATTGTGTTGAATCATTGAAAATGTTTATGCGTGTAATATTATGTTTAAACTGTGACATTTCTCTGAAGTATGTATCAATATATTTTGTGTTATTAGCAAAAATATAATAGAATATATCATAGAGAATGCTTATTACAATTAAAAAACAAAATCGTTGAATACATACGCATTTATTGACACAACACGCAGATAGTGTACCGAGAATGCTTCCCTTTAACGAACTAGGCGATAGTGCAATGCCCAAATAAACCCAGCGTAACACTGTACCTCTCTCTCCTTTACAACATCATCCCTCACACTGAGACGCGAGTCAAATCCGTGGTATGTGATCTTTCTCATCAAACAAGATCCCAGGAGTCGAGGTTGGTGGGTAGGTTGCCGCATACCACCGGGAACTTCATCTCGCTCACCATCATCTTGGGCAACCCGGCCGCTCGTTCCAGTCAGTGTCAATAACGAGAAATTACACCCAGGAAAGCGGGGCCCGACCTCTCTCTCTCTCTGCCCTGGTCTGTGTTGCTGCGTCTGAAATCGGGTAGCCGCTGGAGAGGGGTAGGACTGTATTTTGCTGTGGATTTCGGTAGTAAATGGTATTGGAATGTCTGCTGCAGAAGGCTGGGAGGAGTGGTATTGATAGTATGGTTGGGCCTAACTCAGGGTAATGCTGATTGTGTGTTTCGGTTTTTGTGGATGTGTGCTGTGTTTGAGATGTGGATAGGTTTATTGAGGGAGGCATATACTTTAAGGTGACTTGCATGTCAATAAAGCGAGCGAGAGACAGAGAGAGAGAGGGAGGGAAAGAAGGAGAAAGGGAGAGAAAGAGGGAGGGAAGGAAGGGAAGAGAGAAGAGTGAGAGAGAGAGAGAGAGGGGGGGGGGGGAGAAGGAGAAAGGGAGAGAGGGAGCGAGGGAAAGAAGGGAAGAGAGAAGAGTGAGAGAGATAGAGATATATATAGAGAGGAGGGGAGGGGAGGAAGGAGAGAGGGAGAGAGGGAGGGAGGGAAGGAAGGGAAGAGAGAAGAGTGAGAGAGATAGAGAGACAGCGAGAGAGGGGGAGGGAAGGAAGAGAAGAGAGAGGAGTGAGAGAGAGAGATAGATAGATAGAGGGAGGAGAGAGAGAGAGAGAGAGAGAGAGAGAGAGAGAGAGAGAGAGAGAGAGAGAGAGAGAGAGAGAGAGAGAGAGAGAGAGAGAGAGAGAGAGAGGGAGAGGGAGCGAAAGGGAGGGAGGGAGGGAGAGAAAGATACAGATAGAAAGAGAGATTGATACGGATAGACAGTGAGAAAGAGAAAGAGAAAGAGAGAGATCGAGATATATATATATATATATATATATATATATATATATAGAGAGAGAGAGAGAGAGAGAGAGAGAGAGAGATACACACACAAACACAAGAAACCCGCAACGAGCTGACAAGCCCAGCCCCCACCGCCACCAACCACCGCCGCCGCCCAATCCCACAGCCTCAGTATGACGGTCATGAAGTAAACAGCCGACCTGTTTAGTGAAGGAAACCCAACGCCAGCAAGAGGGTTAACGAGATCTGAGGAAAATGAAGCGGACTAATTGTGAATTAGGAACCGGTAATGAAGTCTGTCTTGACCTTCTTACCTCGAGGTTATGCGATAGTAAACTTTTGATGAGTCGATGCATTGCGGATAATGAAACCCCTTTGCTGGTCATGAGTACGAGTTGATTTGTTTATTCGTTTATTCCTTTATTTATTTTACCATTTATTTATCCCTCCGTTTATTTGTTTTACTATTTTTATTCTTATTTTACTTATTCATTTGTCTTGATATTTATTTATTTCTCTATCTATTTAACTTACTATTTTAATCTTAATTTGATTTAGTCATTTATTTTACTATATATTAATCTATCCTTTTATCTATTTATCTATTTAGTTACCTGTATTTATTTCACTATCTATTGACTGATTGATTGTATTATCTCTATATATATATCTATTAATAAAATGTATTGTTTATTGAACTATTTAAGTATTTATTTAGAACTATTTATTTAATTTATCTATTTTTCACTCATCCATTTTTTAACTATTCTTGCGTAAAATCTTGCCATGGGAATCTGAAGGCTGGATGTTCGTCTCACAGGCAGGGATTTCCCATAAATTGAATCTGTCTTTTTGTGACTAATATCTTGCTGATCGCTTCTAGGAACAGAAGCGACAGGTGGCGAGCATTATCCGCGACAACTTTCATCGAAGTGTGGGTTTGTATGAGTCACGAGACTGAATATGGATGGATGTGTTTCGTAATTTGTTTATGCCTTATATTTATTTGAAATGGATTAATGTACATAATCATGCCTATACTCATACAACATGCACACGCACACGCACACGTACAGGCAAACGTACACGCACACGCACACGCACACGCACACAAATACGTAAACGCACACAAGGACAATAGCGTTTGATAATAGAAACCTTAACTTCTCAATGCATAAATTGTGATCAATATTAACGATATCTTTAAAATTCAAGGAACTTTCATTGAGTATGTTACTAAAATCCTATACAATCCATAGTAGTTTTATCCATTACAATATTCTCTGTTTCTATCACACAATTCAGATGGTACTGTTCTTTTTCTTTTTTTAATGTGTGAAATTTAGTAATATTTAGATTTTCTTAATTCCTGGTCCTGTGTAGAGCAAGGGGTTGCCACGTGCATCATTGACCTTCAAGAATAATGGAATCATTCTTACTCTTTCTTTTTAATTATTTTCTCCTTCTTTATTCACTTCCTCTTCTTTTCCTTTTTCCCTGTCTTGTTTTTTTTTTTTCTCTTATTCTGCTTTTCGCCAATAAACAACGGGTTTGCCCACAATAGTTCGTGTTCTGAACGTTAACACCGGTTGGTTTTCAGCATAACTCAATAATAAACGATTAGTAAGTAACATGAACGCATAACAACAACAACAACAACAAAATAACATCAACAAAACAACAGCAAAACAACAACAAAACAACAGTCATAACAAAAACAACAACAAAACAATAACAACAACAGCAAAACAACAAAACAACAAAAACAATAAAACAAAACAACAACAAAACAACAATAAAACAACAACAGCAAAACAACAACAAAACAACATCAAAAACAACAACAATAATAATTAAAAAAATAATAGTAATAATAATAATAGTAATAATAATAACAAAAACAACAACAATAATAAAAATAATAATAATAGCAACACTTATATTACTGATAATTGTAGTAATGATTATCATGATGATGATGATGATGATGATAATGATAATGATAATTAAAA
This sequence comes from Penaeus chinensis, assembly GCF_019202785.1. Classification (NCBI taxonomy): domain Eukaryota; kingdom Metazoa; phylum Arthropoda; class Malacostraca; order Decapoda; family Penaeidae; genus Penaeus; species Penaeus chinensis. The sequence continues at coordinate 29,557,419 of NC_061850.1, read as the reverse complement.
TGATGATGATGTTGATGATGATGATGAATAGTTTTAATTATATATCTTACCATGGAAATTAATTAGCATTTTGATTTTTTTTTTTTTTTTTATCTGCGTAAATCATAGTTGTTAATTGAAATATATCTTCAGAAACTACATCTTTACCAGACTTTCCTCTTCTGAAATGCAATAAAAGGTTTTATTTACTGTGGCATTTTGATAAAAAAAATATATTTAATACCAATAGCGTAACTGTTACGTATATATCACCCTCTCCACAAAAAACTCTTTTTATAAGTGTACTTTATCCTGTTTATACGAATTCACATGATTACTTTTCGATTTTTTAATTTATTTGATCATCTATTTTTTTTTTTTTTTTTTTTTTTTTTTTTACTCAGCATGAAAAACTTTCTCCTTTTAAAAGCGACAGGATTCTTGACTTTGTACCGTACTTTTATCCCGGTAAAACGAATTCACACATTTTTTTTCTCGAACTTTCCCTTTTATGAAAAAAAAAAACCCAAAAAACCCCCGACAGAACGAGATTCTTGACTTTGTATTGTACTTTTTTTTTCTTATTATGGGACTGGAGAAATAATATAAAAAAAAAAAGCATTACTCATTGTTTGTCTTACATTTCCTATGCAAGATTCCAGGTTTTGTGTAAATTGGGTCAGATGTTTGATGAATGTTAAAATGAAGAAAATGTTATGTCATTCTTGAATATCCAGTTCATCATCATCACTATTACTGCTACAATTATCCTCACTATTATTGTTACTGTTATTATAATAATAAAAATCATTATTATTATTATTATTAATAATATTACGACTACTATTACTATCACCATCAACATCACCATCGCCATCGCCATCACCATCACCATCACCATCACCATCACCATCACCATCACCATCACCATTGCCATCACCATCACCATCACCATCACCATTGCCATCACCATCACCATCGCCATCGCCATCGCCATCGCCATCACC
>NC_061850.1:29526433-29528933 GCF_019202785.1 Penaeus chinensis | reverse complement strand
AGCGACGTCTGAGTGAACTGCCTGTCATTTACACACTTTTTAATGGTTAACTTCTGAGCATGTAGTGAACGGCAATTAGTTTTATGTCTAGAGTAATGTATAGAGTTCGTATGCAATGCATTACTAAGGGTCAGTAAAATATCGAAGGTGGTTCTGTGTACATGATAATGTGTTTATTTATCATTAATTGTGTACGCACATTCCATGCATTACAATTCTATGAAGTATATTTAACACGTGTATAAATGAAAAATAAAAGTTTGCCATGACCATTAATTTTGAGTGAATATCCAGCCATACCAGAAAAGAGTGCCCAGTAAATAAAGTTCTATATTATCTATGCATGCCTTCTCCTCACTCTCTCTCTCTCTCTCACTCTCATTTTCAGTCTCTATCTCTCTCTCTCTCTCTCTCACTCTCACTCTTACTCTCACCCTCTCACTTTCTCTCACTCTCACTCTCACTCTCTCACTCTCACTCTCACTCTCTCTCTCTCTCACTCTCACTCTCACTCTCACTCTCACTCTCACTCTCACTCTCACTCTCTCTCTCACTCTCACTCTCACTCTCACTCTCACTCTCTCTCTCTCACTCTCACTCTCACTCTCACTCTCACTCTCACTCTCACTCTCTCTCTCACTCTCACTCTCACTCTTACTCTTACTCTTACTCTTACTCTCACTCTCACTCTCACTCTCTCTCACTCTCACTCTTACTCTTACTCTTACTCTTACTCTTACTCTTACTCTCACTCTCACTCTCACTCTCACTCTCACTCTCTCACTCTCACTCTCTCTCTCTCTCGCTCTTTTAAGACTGACTTGCACTGATGTCAGCACTTATAAAGATAACTCTATGTTGTGTGCCGGCGCATATCAGTATTAGTGGAAATGAGGGCCAAGGGAGCTGACGCTCAGTCCTGTGACGCTCGATTCCCTCTCCCATACAACGACTTGAAACCCAGCATCAGAAGTTGTCATGGCGATAAGTGGAGGGAGCACTGGATGCATACCTCTAGAAACAGTTTAAAAGAGATTAGAGGTGACCTTTGCAGTTGGGTGGCCAGCGTCCATCCCAACCGACAAGTGGAAGCTGCGTTGACAATGTTGAGAATCGGGTACACACGTTAACCCATGATAAAGTGAAGCACGTTGTGAGGGATGCCAAGAGCTATTCACGGTCGCACATGTAGTGGAAAGATGTGTAGCATTCTCAGGTCAAAGACGAAATACTTGTCTCCCCCATATACACTGAAAAGTGTATTGCGCGAGGATTGTGAACGTAGAAAGTCTTATTAGTTTCCTAGGGGAGTCTAATATTTCTAGCAAAAAATGATTATGCATAATATTTAGGCAATATTTGTTTACTACAATATTTATGCTTTGATTTTAATATCCTTTTATTGTTATTCATTTTTACTCATATGACAATGACATATTTTTAACGGTTTAAATATTTTAACACTACTCCAACAAGGTATTCGCCGCTAATTACCATAACTGTTGACTTGGCAGATAATTTTAAATAATCAGTCAAGTCTGTCTGTCTGTCTCTGTCTCTGTCTGCCTGTCTGTCTCTCTTTTATAGTTTTTATTTTTGTTTTATCTATTTTTTCCAAGGTGCACTTATGTGGATAACTGCTGGAGTATTCCAGGTATGTTGCAATATCGACTATACTTGTGTGCAGTCAAAGGGCACTATGCAATCAAGTCAATGGTTTATTTTTGTGTGTTTGGGCTGAATGTTCATTTATTTCGGTTTTTCTGGTCTTTTCTTTCCTCTCTACTCTCTCTATGTGTCTGTCTATCTGTCTGTCTGTCTGTCCGATTGTCTGTGTCTGTCTTCTCTTCCTCTATGTGAAGAACAATAGTTTAACATCAAAGTGACATGGAAAAAAAATGAACGGAAATAAACGGTGGACAAAGAATGTTCACAAAATCAAACATTCCTATACGTCCTGTCCGAAAATGTAGTAGGAAAGTTTTGTCAGAAGGAGAAATTAAGCACAATAATGGCATTATTATTAAATCAAATTAAGCACAATCAAATTAAAAATGAATCACAACCAAGGCAGCATTTTGAAGTTAATTCGATTATTTTTTTCAGTTCCATCATGGGTTTGTACTCATCCTCTCCCCTATGATAATATTCAGAGGAAATGCTGATAATAACAATGGAAAAACACCATAGTTTTCATATTCCAAGCACTATTATTGAATAATTATACCCTTGTGAACTAAAATAACATGAAATTTCTTAAACGAAAAATGAGTTACGTATTTCTAGTGAGTAACCTTTGAGTGTAGACCAATTGTAGACTTAATGGCATCATAACCTTTCCCATGTTAAAAACAAAACAGCAAATTACCTAACTGAAAGGGAACGTACAAGTAAAATAAAATAACAGGGTGAAATAATTAAATTTGCTAATGCAGAGGTTCCTCCTGCTGTCAAGGTGAATTTTATCTTCGCAATGTTGTTCGGTGTATCCAGGATCTAA
>NC_061850.1:29481433-29483933 GCF_019202785.1 Penaeus chinensis | reverse complement strand
GCCACACATTTAAATCAACGTGTTTTATAAGGTAGGGGAGTCGTCGCCTTGGCCACGGTCTAAAGCTGGGACCTTAACAGCCTAATCTTATCATCTGTATTTGATAGATTGGCCTCAGTGTCTAGAATCACGCACGACCATTTATATTGTTCATTATTTTTATCTATTTTATAAATGCACAAGTGTATGTGAAAGTAACCTTTGCCTATGTTATAATGAAAAAAAGGAAAAAAAGAGAAAAGATCTAAAAGCCACAAGCACATCCCAGGTAGCCATACAATTGTCAAAGGAAATATTTTTTTGATGATACTTAAATCAATGGAATTTATTTATGGCGAGGTAAATCTTCTGCTGTGTTTTAGTTATCAAAACATATTGACTGTTATTTTCTTTACATCTGTAGCAATGTTTTATCTCTATATATCATATTCGAGCAGGATTACTTATACATGGTGCAGCATGAATTAACATATACCTAAGTACCAAGGAAAATTAATGACTAAAGTTTGCTGCTGTGGGTCTGTACCGATTTACATGTTTACCTTATCATGATATATAACGCCTTTTTAACCCAAAGCATTCATCCGTTACTTTTCCTTAGGTCGGGGCAGTATATACAGTAATTATGTATACAATCAATAAGGATAAAGAATAGAAGATATATAACTGTGCGTCAGGAAGTATATAACCAAAGCATTTCACTTGAATAATAATGATAATAATAATATTAATAATAATAATAATAACAATGATAATGATAATGATAATGATAAAGAAAATGAAAATGAAAATGATAATGATAATGATAATGATTATGATAATGATAATAATAATGATAATAATAATAATAATAACAATAACAATAACAATAACAATAATATAATAATAATAATAATAATAATAATAATGATAATAACAACATATGATTTGTATACGACATGCTTCCATTTGGTGTGTTATATTTCAACGTTCGAGCACCGTCTGCCAACAGAAAAAGTTCTAGTGTGTGTGTGTGTCTATTCCTCTCACTCTTTTTCTAATTCAACCTAAACCTTTGCAAAAAAATAAAAACCTAACCCATCTCATCTCTCGAATCATGGCCCGCCAACCAATCACCTCCCTCCTCCTCTTCCTCTACATTTCCCACTTCCTCTTTCTCTTCCACTTTCTCTTCCTCCCACCCCTCGTCTACCGCCTAACCCTCCCCTTCCCCCTCCCCCTCCCTCCCTCCCTCCCTCCTCCCTCCCTCCCTTCCACACCCATCTACCACGCACAGGCCAAAATAGCCCCGATCTCACCCGTAATATCCACGTGAAAAATGGTATGCGTGACCCTAGATCTCTCCCATTAAAGAGTTGTGGATCTCATTAAAAGCCTCTGCGGGGAACACGGCTATAATCTGCAGTCGGTAATGCCAACCTAGGGGGATAACACGTATTGTGACACGGTCGGCGGAGCGGGAGAGAAAGACTTATGAAGTTACCCTTTACTGGGGATAGGGAGGACGGGGTTTGGACAGTATGGTAGGAATGTGATAAAAAAGTAGGTCGAGGTATCTGTAATAAGATTTTTAAGGAAGTAGGATGTGATGAAAAAGTTAGTCTGTAGCTCGAGATTTATGTGACATGATTTTTTTGTGAAATATAAAGAAAGAAGCAACTCTATAGGTCGAGGTTTAGGTAATATATATATATATATATATATATATATATATATATATATATATATATATTTTTTTTTTTTTTTTTTTTTATTAAATAGGGATACTATAAAGAAGTAAATCTGTAGGTCACGGTTTATATGATTTTTAATATTTAAGGAATGTGATGAACTGTAAGTCTAGAGGTCAAAGTAATGAACAGGATAGAGTCCACATATAGGTAACAGATAAAGACATAGAAAAATAAAAGAAAAAAAGGAAAAGAAAGAAAGTGAAAAAAAAGAGAAAAAGAAAGAAAGAAGAAAAAAATAAAGAAAAAGAAAGAAAGAAAAAAAAATCATAAGGATAATGGTTAGCAATAATAATAATGATAATAATAACAACAACAAAAACAACAGTAATAATTACAACGACAAAATAACAACAACAATAATAATAATAATAATAATAATAATAATAATAATAATAATGACCGCAATAATCATGATAATAGTAATGATAACAACAATAATAATACAATGAAAATGAAAATAATGAAAATAAAATGAATGACAAAAAAAAAAATAAGAGCAAATCCTGAATTATGTGATACATACCTTTGAAATAACTTTATAAGCACTGATATCTATATAAGTGTATCTATCCAACAAATCATTTCTCTCTACAGTATTATTCTCTTTGATTTTTCGTTGTTGATTATGGGCCATAAAGAGGCAGCTCACCGGACCTAACAACTATTAACGAGTACCCCACAATAACTTCATAAATTGCCTATGGTATACACAATTCAGGGTTAAAATGCTTTACCACTCACTTCTTATTTATCATGGTATCCTGAAT
>NC_061850.1:29426433-29431433 GCF_019202785.1 Penaeus chinensis | reverse complement strand
CGGAAATCAAGTGGAAGTTACAGTGTCAGGCAAGGAGGTAATGTCTTCGATAGGTTCTGGCGCGTGTGTTTATATATATACATACACACACACACACACACACACACACACACACACACACATATATATATATATATATATATATATATATATATATATATATATGTCTGTGTGTGTGTATTATATATACTATATAACATATAAACATATATATATATATATATATATATATATATATATATATATATATATGTGTGTGTGTGTGTGTGTTTGTGTGTGTGCGTGTGTGGGTGTGTATGTATGTATGTATATACATATAAATACACATATAAAAAATAAATATAAATAAACACACACACGTATGTGTGTGTGCGAGCAAAGCCTGTGTAAACGCCTGCACCCACGGCCTAGTTCATCATCTATTTCCATAATTCCAGAACAAGACCTGAACTGGCACCAATGCGGACGCTCCCTGATTAGACCCCGCCCTCGCATATTGTCTGCCACCTGCATAGAACTTTGAAATGCCAACCGAGTGTTTACGTCAAGGCTTTGCCTTCGACGAATTCGTTCTCAGATTAACCCCATTATCTTAGAAGAAGGTGTGCCCATCTATGATAAACACTTCCTATTTTGCTTCTCTCTGGAGTGTGTAAGTTGCAAAAGACGTGTGTGTGTGATGGCTTCGTTAACAGATTTTAGTTGGCTGTTGGAGGTCACTTCAGTTATTAATAGATTGAGATGTGTTTTCCAAATGCATAAAAGTTATTTTCCTTTGTACTGTTTAAGAATACAGTAATATTTTCCATATTAGTTAGCAACTTATGATGAAATGCATGCTAGGCTTCTAATAAGAAGAATCTCTTATTAAGAATCTGAAATACTTAAATTGTTATACACCTCTTGCGATGTTCAATGCTAATGAAAGATTTGACGGCTTTTGTTATTGTAAATACCAGGGGTAAAGATTTTAGATATTAATAACTGGAACGGAGTGGAATTAACTATCATAGACAAGTTGAAGGTCACCCAATGCAGAGGATTAATTCAATTTCTGTTGAAAATAAAAGCATTTCATAGTTGCAGGGAGTGTCACTGCCTATGAAGCAACACTGCAATCCTATTAGGGCAATGCTAAAATGTATGCTATTGCTTTCTGAAAATATCTGTCTCACTGGATGCGTTTATTGTGTACACACACACACAGACACACACATACCTATATAATTATAAGTATAATTACAATAATGATGATTCTAGTAATTCTGACAATAACAATAGTGCTAGTAATGATAATGATAATAATAACAATGGTAATGACAATAATAATAAAAACAATAACGATGATAATGATAATGACAATAACAATAACATTAATAATAGTAATAATAATGATAATGATTATGATAGTATCAATAATAGCGATAAAGATAATATTGATAATGTGTGTGTGTATGTATATGCGTGTGTATTTGTGTTTATGGGTATGTATGTGTGTATGCTCGCGCGTGTGTGTCCATGTATATATGTATGTATGCAAGTACATATGCATGCATGTATGTATATTTGTTTAATTGTGCGAGTGAGCGTATATAGTCCTTATAGACATAGACAAGAGAATAACACTATTATATTCCAGCACGCTATTTAGATTCAGCCTGAGCGCGTTTGATTATCTTCGAGGATCGGTTTATTTCCACTACAATTCATTGCTCACGAACCTAGGTATTGCCTGAATATTCTTCCTCTGTTATCCATCTACTTATTTGTCTATGCATCTATGTATCTTCTTTCCTCTGTCCCTCTCTTTTCAATGTGTTTGTGCGGTGCGTGTGTACGTGTGTGTGCGTGTGTGTATGCAAGCAAAGGCCTGTCCTGCATTCTGTTGGGCGCAATTTCAACGGGACGGCCTGTAACGCGATACTATTTGCACAAACGCTGTGGTCCCGGGAGGTGGTGCGCCTGGCAGACGACGCGTACATTGTTTACAAACACAGCTTATGTTGAATGCCAAGGAATATTTTTCAGTATGGATTCTGTCATATCAACTTTTAAGATCAATTGAAACCTAATGGGTACTTTTTGATTGGTATGTGACTTCATATTCAGCAAAAGATGTTAAATGTGAGAAACATGAGGTCATGATTCCTGACTTGGGAACGTAGCTGCTGGTCTATTCATGAAAAATATGCTATATCAAGATAGAAAAAGACTTATAAATGCTAGCATAAATAAAAGCCATAGTAAATCTGCACACACAAAATTTAAAACCCAAAAAGCCTGTGTGAGTCAAGTTTACATTTGAGCATCACTGAAGCGCCAAAGACCGTTCCGTTCGAGTGTTGTCTTTTTAGCGCACAATAGTATTCCGTATCTCCCAAGGGAACGCAAGGCTGTGTATACGCCTGCTTCCACGGCCTAGTTCATCATCTCCGATTTCCATGCTTCCAAAACAAGACCTGAGCAGGCAACAATACGGACGCTCCCTGATTAGACCCCGCCCTCACATATCGTCTGCCGCCAGCATAGCACTTCGAAATGACAACCCAATACGAGTGTTTACGTGCCTTCGACGAATTCGTTCTCAGATTAACCCCATTATCTTAGAAGAAGGTGTGTCCATCAATGATAATCACTTCCTATTTTGTTTCTCTCTGGAGTAGGTTGCAAAAGACGTGCGTGTGTGATGGCTTCGTTAACAGATCTTAGTTGGCTGTTGGGGGACGGCGTGGGACTAACCACCAGACAAGCTGAAGGTCACTCGTTGCAAAGGATTTATTCATTTTTAGTTAAAAATAAAAGTATTTCATGGTTGCAGGGTGTGTCACTGGCTATGAAGCAACGTTGCAATCCTATTAAGGTTATACTAAAATACATGTTATTGCTCTCTTAAAAGATCTGAGGTCTCACTGGAAGAGTTTATTTATCACTGCACACACACACACATTATTGCAAATAATGATAGTAATAATTATAAAGACAATACTAACGATAGTAATGGTAATAAAATTGTAATAATATTGATAATAAAAATTAGAATGGTAATGTTAATGACAATAATACTAACCTTAACAACAATAAAGATAATGATATAGAGTATATATGTGTATATGTGTGCGCGTACTGGCGAGTGTGCGTATATGTGCGCGCGCGCGCGCGTGTGTGTGTGTACGTGTGTACGTATGCATATATGTAAGTATGTATGTATGTATGTATACATGCATATATGTATGTACATTTGTCTGTTTGTGTGTATGAGCGTATACAATCCTTACTGAAATAGAAGAGACTAACACTATTATACTCCACCAATCTATTTAGATTCAGCCTGAGAGCGTTTAATTATCTTCGAGGATCAGTTCATTTCCACTTCAATAGGTGATTACTTCATTGCTCACGGACATATGTATTGCCTGAATATTCTTCCTCCCTATCTACTTATTCGTCTATGCATCTATTTAACAGTTCTTCTCTCTGTCCCTCTCGCTATGTGTGTGTTTGTGTGCGTGTGTATGTGTCTGCTTCCACGGCCTAGTTCATCATCTCCGATTTCCATACTTCCAAAACAAGACCTGAACTGGCACCAAGGCAGACGATCCTTGATTAGGCCCCGCCTTCGCATGTCGTCTGCCGCCCGCATAGAGCTTCGAAATGCCAACCCAATGCGAGTGTTTACGTCATGGCTTTGCCTTCGACGAATTCGTTCTCATATTAACCTCATTATCTTAGAAGGTGTGCCCATCAATAATAAACACTTCCTATTTTGCTTCTCTCTGGAGTGTGTTGGTTGTGAAGGACGTCTGTGTGTGATGGCTCCGTTAACAGATCGTAGTTGGCTGTTGTTTGTCACTCCGTTATTAATACATTGGGATGTGTTTTCCAGATGCATAAATTCGATTTTCCTTCTTACCGTTTAAGAGGAGACGTTAATAAGCTTAGGTGGTTGTTGTAGGTCACTCCATTATTAAAAGACTGAGATGTGTTTTCGCAAGGCGTAAAAGTGATTCCCTTTTTACCGTTTAAGAAGAGGCAGTAATAATTTCCATATTAGTAAGCAACTCATGAAATCTAATAAGGATCTCGCTAAGAAAAAAAGTGATCAAATTATTTTTCAAAAATCCGAAATGCTTAACTTTTCGCCTCTTTTAACCTCTTACGATTTTCGATACTAATGAAGGGTTTGGCGATTTTTAATATTGTAAATTCCAGGGGCAAAGATTTTAAATATTAATTACTCGCACGGAGTGGGATTAACCATCATAGGCAATCTAAAGGTCACCCAATGCAGAGGTTTAATAACATGTTATTGCTCTCAGAAAATATCTGTCTCACTGGATGCGTTTATTGTACACACGCACACGCGCACACACACACTTGCCTATATACCTATAAATATGATAAATATTCTTCAAGTAATAATGATAATAACAATAATAATATTGCTAGTAATGATAATAATTATAATGACAATAATAAAAATAATGATAGTAACATTAATAATAATATCGCTTATAATGATAATAACAATAATATTAATGATAATAACAATAATATTAATGATAATAACAATAATATTAATGATAATAACAAAAATATTAATGCTAATAATGATAATGATAGTGACAGTAACATTAACAACAACAAGAATTCCAGAACAAGACCTGAACAGGCACCAATACAGACGCTCCCTGATTAGACCCCGCCTTCGCATATTGCCTGCCGCCCGCATAGAGCTTCAAAAAGCCAACCCAATACGAGTGTTTACGTCATGGCCTTCGTTTCGAGGACTTCACTCTCGGGTTAATACCAATATCTTAGCAGAAAGTGTTAATATTAATGACAAACACTTCTTTTTTTGCTTCTCTCAGGAGTGTGTAGGTTAGATTGAGATGAGTTTTCCAAATGCATAAAAGTTATTTTCCTTTTTGCCTTTTAAGAGGAGTCGTTAATAGATTTTAGTTGGCTGTTGTAGGTCATTTCATTATTAATATATTGAGATA
>NC_061850.1:29411433-29418933 GCF_019202785.1 Penaeus chinensis | reverse complement strand
CTTGGGGGGGCCCAGAGGTGGGTATCCAAAAATGGGATTTCAAATTTAAAAGGGTTGAAAATTTGATTAATGAAAAGCTTTAAAAGGGTTTTGGGGTTAAAATTTACAGGACTTTCTTCGAAGAAAAATTTTTTGATTTCCGGGATATAAATGATCCCTTTGCAATTTTTCCATACACAACACACACTAAAAGGGGACATACAAACCCACAAATCGACATCAAGAATATAAAACTTTACACAAAACTCACACAAAATTTTATAAAATTTTTATAAAATATAAAAATAAAAATTTTATACATATACATTTTATACAAAATGAAAGAGGGATTTTGCAATACCGCATTGTTAAGGTATAAACAATCCTCCTCCACTTTATATATTTTTTATTTATATTTTTTTATATTTTTATTTTTATATAAATAAAATAAAAAATAATTATATATTTTACATAAAATATATATTTTATATATAAATTTAATTTAATTTATTTTATTTTATATATAAATTTATATTTTATTTTTATAATATATAATAAATATATTTAAGTTTTATCGCGGGGTATTTTTCTTTTCTTTGGCGTTTTTAGTTATGAACTTTACTAGAAGTTTTTTGTACGTCCGCATTTACTTGCGAACTCGAAGTTTTAATGCGTTGCTATAAGCTTTAATGAAATTATTCTTATAAAGTTTTCTCTTTTTCTTCCAACTTCTACATAATATACATATAAATTATAATACTTTCGTAAGGTACAAATTACAACTCGTGGAGATAAAATTGAAATATGGGAAAATAATATGCCCTACCTACGTAATGCAAAACAACAAACATTTGATGTTTTATGTATGTAGGTTTAGATATATATATATATTTTTATTTTTATAAAATATATATGAATCGTATATATATGTAATTAGAAAAGCTAGAATGAGAATAAAAAATTTTCACAATTCAAGGATGTATTTGAAACCGGTTTCGATTGTATTTCATGTTTTTCTGACGAAGTAAAAACGAAACCGGGTTTTAATACTTTATTGTTATTTGTAGTATTCATTCTCATTCATACCTTTTCTATATATTTATATATTTTATATTATATATATTATTTATATATTGGTGGTGTATAAATTAATTTAAAACTATTTAATATATAAAATATAATAAAATATATATAATATTTTAAATATATTTATTATATATATTAATATATAAATATATATATATTTTAAATATATAAAAATATATATATTAAATATATTTTTATTATATATTATATATTTTTCATTTTTTTATACACTTTAATTTTTAAATTTATTTTTTATTTTTTTAAAAATATATAATAATTATTTTATATATTTTTTTATATATTTTTTTTATTTATATATATTTTTTATTTTATATATAATTTTTAAATTTTTTATTATATATATATATATATAAAGTATACAATGTTTTTTTCAAATACATTTAAATATTAAAATATATATTTTTAGGTATAGATAAGAAAAAATAGATATAAAATTCAATATTTTATTTTATACGTATTTTTTAAAAGTATGGGACTTTTTTATATTTATATTTTATTTTTATAATTATTTTTACTTTCAACATTTGATATACGATACATATGAATATTTCTATATTTTATCTTTTTTCTTTATTTCTATATAATATTTATTTATTAATATATTTTTTTATTTTGTATTTTTTTATAATATATTATATATATAATTTTTATATATATTTTAATTTAATTTGTATATATTCAATATATATATATATTTTTTATATATATATATATTTATATATATATATATTAAATTTTTTTTGATATATACAAATATAATATAATATTATATAATATATATATTTATATATATATATGTATATATAACATTAATATACATATTTTTAATACTATATATATATTATTTTATTTTATATATATATTATTTTAAATATATATAATTTTATTTATTATAATGTTTTTTTTATATTATAATATATTTTTAAAATCAAAATAATATATATAATATATTTAATTATTACATATATATTATTAAATATTTTACAAATTTTTTTAAAATTATATATATATTTATTATATATAATATTTTTTTATTTTTTAAAATATATATATAATATATTTTTTAAATTATTATATATAATATATATAATATATATATATTTATATATATAATATCATATGAATTTGTATATATATATTTTATATATTAATATATTTTAAAATTTTTAATATTATAATATTTGATTTATAAATTTTTATAAAAAAAAAAAAAATTATATATATGTTATGTATGTATGTATTCGGGATGTTTGTACTTTATGTGTATATTTATGTATATATAAAGTATATATATGTGTTTTATATATTTTTTATTTAAAAAAATATAATATATATATATTTTTATTATATATATATAATAATAATATTGTGTTTTGTGTGGAGTGTATGTGTGTTTTTTAGTGTGTGTTGTGGGGGTGTGGGTTTTTGTTTTGGTGCGGGGTGTGTGTGTGTGTGTGTGTGTGTGTGTGTGTTGTGTTGGGGTGTGTTTTAATGGAAATACTTTTATATACATATTACGTTTGTTATTCTCCCCTTTTACATATTAATATATATATATAAAAATTATATTTATATATTAATAAAAATATTTTATATTATATTTATTTTTTTTTAAGAGACGAGTAGAGAAGAGAGAGGCGAGAGAGAGAGAGAGACGAGAGAGAGGAGGGGGACGAGAGAGAGAGAGAGAGTGACGAGAGAGTGGTGAGAGTGTGTTGAGAGAGAGAAAGAAAGAGAGGGAGCAGAGAGAGTGGTCAGAGAGTTGAGAGAGAGAGTGAGAGGAGTGAGTGTGAGTGTGAGGGAAGTGAGAGAGAGAGAAGAGAGAGAGTGAGAGGAGAGAGATGAGAGATGAGTGGTGTGTGATGTTGAGAGTCGGTGAGTGTGAGTGAGTGAGTGAGTGAGTGGCTTGTGTGAGAGAGAGAGAGAGAGATGAGAGAGTTTGAGAGGTGAGAGAGTAGAGTGAGTGAGTGAGAGAGGGGAGTGAGGTAATGGGTTTGAGTGAGATGGAGAGTGTGAGTGTGAGAGAGGGGTCTTTGTTCTTTTCTTCTGTTTTTGGTTATTGGATCTTAGTATTCACAAGTGAAGAGCGGGTTTTTTGGTTGTGATGGGTTTCTGTTATAACTAGCGGTTGGGCGGTTTTTTGTTACGGTTGTCATTTGGTCGGGGATTGGGAGGCGAGGTGGGGGGGTTCACTATTCTGCACATGGTCGGAGGGTGTTGTACTCATTTATTTGGCACAAGCACAAAATCAGGGGCGTGTGGCTCATTGTTGGGTATGTGGCGTTCTCTGGTGGGGGGGGTTTTGGTGTGGGGGGGGGGGGGGGGGGAGAGGCGGGAGGTTTTTTGTTTGTTGGGCTGTTTTGCTGTGTGTTGGTGGGTTTTTGCGTGTTGTTAGTGGGTCTTTTTGGTTTTTGTGGAGGGTGTGGCTTCGGTTGGGGTTTGTGTGATCTTCTTTGGGCAGGGGAGGAAGGGGGGTGGTTGGTTGGGTGGGGTGGTTTTTCAGGGGGGTGGGGGGTTGGTTTTAGGGGGTTGTTTTGGGGCTTGTTCGGGGGTTCGGTTTTGCGTGGGGTTGAGTTGTTGGGTGGGGGGGGTTTTTTTTCCGCCCTTGGACGAGTGTCTACTATTATCATTGGTTATGGGGTGTTTGTAAAAAACACTACCCAAGGCACGAGTGTTGGGGCGGTGAGTGGATAGGGAATGGGGGTGTGGTTGTGGGGTGCGCTCACTTTTTTTTCTAGACAGATCTACTTCCCTTCGTTCGAACTGGATGAGTGTTTGACTTGGTTGGTGGTTTTACGCATATTTTGGACGCGTATCCTAGGATTGGTAGGGGGGTGGGGTTTGTGTGCGGTTTATCTAGTGTTGTTGGGAGGGTGTGTTGGTTTTTGAGTTGGTGAGCAGGTTACACAGGGAGAGATGTACGTACAGGGGGTTGGGGGGGGGGGATTGTGTTTTAGTGGGGATAGTGAGGGTTCGAGTTGGTGGTGGGTGTGGGTGAGATGAGTGATCGAGTTTTTGGTGTGGTTCCGCGAGTGGTGGAACCTGTTCAGAAAATAAGTGGGGTAGTTGGGGGGTAGTGGTTTGTGGGGTGTGTTGCTGTTGGTGTGTTGTATAAGTGGGTGGTTAGGTGGGGTTTGTTGGGGGCGTGGGGGTGGTTCGGTGGGATGGTGTTGGTTGTGTGGTGGGAGAAGTGGGTTTGATATTTTTTATGAGATTTCAGGGACTGTTTTATTTATAATTATTTTATAATAGTGGAATATTGATATTATGAAAGAGTAAGACGTGTTGTTAGGGTTATATGTATAAAGAATAAAATAAGGAACATGCAAGGAAATAATATCGAATTAAATAAAAACAAAAAAAAAATAACTAAAATCGATAAATATATAATATAAATAAGCAGATAAAAAAAAACAGATCGAGAAAGAAGGGAGAGAAAGAAAAAGAAAAGATGAGATGAGGAAAAGAAAGCCGGAGTAAGACAGAGGAGAAATATGGGAAAATATCGATGTGAAGGAGAATGGAGGAGAAACGAGAAAATAGTATATAAAATGACGCAAAAAACCTCAGCAAATGAAGGGAATGGGTGTGAAACGTGTTGATTAGGGATTATTAGATCTTTTTTTTCTTAGGGGACCTCTGTCGTTGGTCACCACACTGTTCTGCGTTTCGTCTTCTTCCTTTCTTGCAGTAATGTCGACTGGGACATACAGATCAATTTATCGCCAGCTTGTTATCATGTGGTTTTGGTTATGGATGGCGTTCAGTGTGTTTCCTTCATTTTGTTCATTTGTATGTGGATACTTTGACTGTAGATACATATCCACACCGTTGTGCCGGGTTAATGATAATCTATATATATATATATATATTTAATATATTTATATATATTTTTATATATATGTTCAATTATTAATTCTTGTCTTCAGTCTATCTATATATCTTTCTATTTATTCTAATATATCTGATATAGGTCTACGCACTTATATACCCTATTATGTGAATAGATGTATATATAGATATTTATACATACATATATATATATATATATATTTATATATATATTTATATATATATAATATTATATATATATATATATTATATATATATATTATATATATATATTTATAATATATATATTATATGTTCAATTATTAATCTGTCTATCAGTCTATCTATCTATCTATCTATTTATCATCTATCTATCTATATTCTGTATACGCAATATATACTATATATGTGAATAATGTTATTAATATTTTATAAAATTTATATATATATATATATATTTATATATATATATATATATATATAATAACATTATATATATATATTTATATATATATAAATTAGAAAAAGGGAGAAGAATGTTTCACTACTGGGATGTTTTACCGCTTTCGATTTATTTTTCGTCCAGAAATTTTACTCTAAGAATTGCCGCACTTTGGGGTTTGCTTTCGGGCTGTCTCTGCCTCCCCTTTGGGGTCCTTTGAAAGATCTTTTTCCAGGATTTTTGGAAAGGGAGGGATTTCACTGCACAGCAAAAAGAATAGAAAATTTTCGTCCCCTTCTGGGGGGAAAAGGGGTTTCCATGGGGGGGGGTTTAAATTCAGAAAATTTTAAAAAGAAAGGTGCCCCGGTCTGTTTTGGAGTATGTTCTCCGGTTCTCTGAGTTTTAGCGGAACTTTTGGGATATTTTTTTTTTCCCATGAGTATAATTAAAAATGGGAACCCCCCCTAAACCCAAAAATTTCAGGGTGCAGATCCCCCAGTGTTCTCGGAAGGCAATTAAAAAAACGATTTGTTTGTTTGTTTTTGCTGTGGGGGGAAAGTAGTTAAAGAGGTAGTAAGAAGTTGATGAAGTTCAAATAAGTAGTTAATGGATTTTTAGTTAGTAAGAATGGTAGAAGTTCTTAAATACGAGTAATGGAAAACATTTTTTTATTTGTAGGCTTTCTGTATACAGAGAACAAAAATGAAGAAATGTTTTTTGAACATAACCGAGGGGGAAGACGAGGAAGAAATGTTGTTTTGTTTGAGGTTATTGTGATGGAAAAAAGGCCCTTTATTTCAGCATAGAATCAGAGATTTATCGACTGACCTCCGGGGGCTAAATTTTTTTAAGCCTGGTGGTACATTTTTAGTGAACTCGACATCTACCGAAATGGGAAAAAATAGAGAGTCCCTGGGAGGAACAAACAATTTAAAAAAAAATTTATGGGAACTGCACACTCGCGACGGGGAATATTGTAAACGTGCACCGGCAGATTAACTATCCAAGGTCGCCAAGAATTTTTTGACAAACGAGGGGTGGGGACAGGGGACGCAAGGGGGAGTTGTTTATCTGTTTTTTTTTTTTTACCCCTTTTAAATTTTTTTGATTTTTTGTATTTCTGACAAATACAATCCCACGGTCAAATATATTTCTTTTTTTCTTGAGATATATTTTTTCATCAAAATCTTTTCTAAATTTTTCCAACGAAAAACGGTTCAAAATTTTATATATCAATATATTATTTTTATTTATATTTTATTTTTATATTTCTTATTTTTTTATATTTAATTAACATTTTAATAAAGACATTTTTTTTAATATTTAATATTATATATATATTTTTATATATTTATTATTTTATTTTTTTTTTTTTGGGGGGGTTTTTTTTGTTTTGTGTGTATAACATATATTTTTTAATTTTGGCACACACCCCACACTTTTATTTTTTATTTTTTTTTATATTATATATATTTATAATTATTTTTATAATAATATTTATTTTTTATTATTTTTGTTTGTTTTTGGGGTTTTGTTTGGTTTGGTGTTTTTTTGTGTTTGTTTTGTTTTTAAGAAAATTTTTTAAATTTTATATTATTTTTTTAAAAAATTATTTATTTATTATATAATATATAATATATAAAATTTAAAAATTTATTTAAATAGTATTTATTTATCTATTTGTCTCACATTTTATTGTGTATGCTTCTTTTCTTTTACTTCTCCGCTATCTACATTGGGTAATTTCCTCTCCCTTTCTCTGCCTCCCTCTTTCCCCCTTCCAACTCCTTTTTGTCTCCTCCCTTCCCCTATCCAAACTCCTCTCTTCTCTTCTCATCTCTCTCTCTCTCTCTTTCTCTCTCTCCTCTCTCTCTCTCTCTCTTCTTCTCTCCTCTCTCTCTCTCTCTCTTCTCTCTCTTCTTCTACTCTCTCTCTCTCTCTCTCTAATCTCTCTCCCTCTTCCTCTCCCTCTTCTCTCTTTTTTTCTCTCCTTCCTTTAACACTTTCGCTCTCTCTCTCTTCTCTTCTTTATTTCTCTCTCTCTCTGTCTCTCCCTCCTCTCTCTCTCTATCTCTCTCTCTCTCTCTCTCTCTTCTCTCTCTCTCTCTTCTCTTTATTTCTCTCTCTTCTGTTCTCTCCCT
>NC_061850.1:29403933-29406433 GCF_019202785.1 Penaeus chinensis | reverse complement strand
CAATTTTTATATTATATATATATATATATATATTTTATATATATATATATATTATATATATATACTATATATATACATATATATTTATATATATATATATATCTTATATTTATATTTTAAATTACAGATTTACACAAACACACTCAAACACACAACCACAAGACACCACACACACACACTTATGCTTGTATATCATATAAGTGTGTTGTGTTTTGTGTGTTGTGTGGTGGGGTTTGGATATGTTTGTTGTGTGGTGTTGTGTGTGCATATGTGTGTGTTGTTTAATGTTTCAAATGACTTCATCTATGCTCGTATAATCCTATGCAGCAGCAACTACATTTTTATTTTCAAGTGGAAAATCATCATTGGAAAATTAACTATGATTTTTTAGTCAAAATCATTTAGTCCTCATTTTTCCACGGATTGATGGCATTTTTTTCTATACAAAATTTGATGTACTATGAGGAGAGAGAAAGAGAGTGAGGAGTCGTGTGTAGGTTTGTGAGGGAAGTGGTGAGGTGGGTGAGGGTGTGAGTGTGAGAGTTGGTGGGAGGTGATGAGTGTGTGTCGTGAGAGGTGGAGATAGGTAGTGGGGGAGGGGAGAGAGGGTGAGGACGTAAGTGTGGAGTGGGTCAATGGGATGACGAGGGACAGATAAGTGGGAGTAGAGGATGCCGGAGTGAAAGAATTTGAGATGAGATGGTAAAAGAAAAGAGAAAAGGGGTGAGAGGAGAGTTGAGAGAAGCAGAAAGGAAGTAGGCGAGAGTGATGAGAGAGAAGGAAAGGAACGAATTGATGTCGTTTTGATAGAGATGAGATGAGAGGTGAGGGAGAGAAGTAGAGAGAGAGTTTAGGAGAGAGGTAGTGTGGAGAAGGAAGATGAGTGGAAGGGTGAGAGGAAGTGAGGAGAGGGAGGAGAGGTTATAGGGAGGGATGAGAAGAGAGAGGCAGAAGATGATGTGAAGATGGAGGAAGGGAGATGCGAGAAGAGAGAGTGGAGGAGAGGAGAGAGAGTGAGAGAAGGGAGGTGATTGGGAGGAGAAGAGAGGTGAATGAGGGAAGAGAAGTGAGAGAGGATGAGGTTGAGTGGAGAGACAAGAGGAGATAGGAAAAAGAAGATGAGAGAAAAAGAGAATTGTGAGAGAGAGAGATAGAGGAGAGTCGGAGAGAGCTAGGAGAGAGAGGAGGACGAAGGGAGATAGAGAGGAAGGAGAAAGGACGACGGAGGAGAGAGAGAGAGATTGAGGAGAGAGAGAAGATGATGATGAGTGTAGAAAAAGAGTGTGACGAGGAATGCAAGGGGGGTAGGGATGGAGAAGAGTATGTAAGTTGAGATGAGGGATATAGAAGGCATGATGTGAAGAGAGGAGCAAATGAAGATTATAGAGGAAATGGGGGATCAGAATAAGAGACTCAGAAACATTGTGGGGGAGGAGGAGGATGGAGACAATGAAAAGTTGAATGAGAAGTAAAGAGAAGATGGATGTCAGATGTGAACTGTGACGATTGGATAGAGCTGGAGTTGAAGGATGAGGAGACTAGAAGGGGAGAGAGAAGGGAAGAGATTAGAAAGAGAAGATGAAGAGAGAGACAGTAGAGAGAAGAGAGAAAAAGAAGAAGAAGAGGAGGAAGAGGTGAAGAGATGGAGAGAGAGGAGAGGAGGGAAGCTAGAAATGAGAGATAGGAGGAAGAAGAGACGAAGATCGGTAAGGAGGGATAAGAGGAGAAGATGAATGAAGCTATATGAGAGAGTAAATGCGAGGAATGTGACAGATAGAGGATGGATGAAAGAAGAGAGATGGAGAGGAGAGGAGAAGAAATGAGAGAGAGGAGACAAATATTGATTGAATAGAAGAATAGAAGAAGATTATGAATTTAGAGAAGAAGATAGAGAATAGAAAGATTTGGGCGGATAGATGGAAGAGAGGAGAAGAGAATGAGAGATGGAATACAGAGAAGAGGAGAGGAATGAGAGAGAGAGTGAAGATTATGAAAGAAACAGAAGGAGGGGAAAGGAGATGAGATGCAGTATAGAAGCGAGAGAGAGACAGAGAGGGATAGGAGATGTGAGTTTATATCGAATGAGAGAGGGAGGGTTGAGAGAGAGAGCGAGAGAGGAGGAGAGGAGAGGAGATGAGAAGAGAGAGAGAGAGCAATGTCAACAACGTTAGCTGTGTTGTCATATTATTTATATGATAATGTAATATTTTTCTTCCGTTTTTTTTCCCTCAAACTTAACGTTTTATATAAAAGTAGAACGATAATATATAAAAAAAAATACAAACTGTTAGGTAGACTTTCAAAAGGCAGCTGTTATTATCATAATGATAGTTGTCAATGACCACTATTCACCTAATTATATTAATACTCCTAATGTCAACGTCGTAATGCTAATAACCCTAATAATAACTACAATTATAGAGATGATGACGATAGCTGTTGTAGCAGTACCATAATTATTACTATTATCATTGCTGTTATGATCCTTATCTCACGTTTT
>NC_061850.1:29370433-29375433 GCF_019202785.1 Penaeus chinensis | reverse complement strand
AGATTCCTGAACATAATATTCATTAAAATATAAATAAAAGGAATTAACAATATAAGAAATATATTTTCAAATCGTGACATTATATTTAGAACAAAATTATGAATGGACAAAATGAAAGAAAAAGTATGAATAGAGCAGAACATAATTGCACAACGATATATGAAGAAAAATAAATACCACAAATGAAGTTTAGTGAATAGCAGGCAGAAAGAGATTAAGTGGAATGCTGAATTCAAAAGCAATTTATAATGTTAGTGTGTTACAATAGCATTGCATATTAACAGCATTGCCATTATTTTAATGAATTGTACTTATTATTATAAAGGCACAGCATTCTATCCAAATAATTAACAAAAGTAACAAAAACACACAAAAAGGTAAGGAAATAAAGAAATTCAATCAACTTTATTCGACTCTCATTATCTTAAACCTTTGCTAATATACCAGCGTCTTGCTAACACCCCTACTATGTATATTTTTTTACCCTTCTGAATATTGGGGGAAACTAAACTATAATGAATCCGAGAATAAAAGCAATAGATATGACGAGTTTCATTATTACTACAGAGATAAAAATGGCTTAAGGAATTAACTTTGAATTATAAAATAAGGATTATCCACTTCTTAAAAACAAAATGTAGGAAAAAAGCACATGAAAACGGTTCTATAGAGTTCAAACAAAAATGAATTCTGTAGCAAATCAAAATAAGCATCGAAAGAAATATACCGTTTTTTTTTTTTTTTTTTTTTTTTTTTTTAGCATAAGCTGGTATAGACAAAGGCAATAGCATTCAAAGGCATAAATCACTAGGAATTTCCATCACAAACAAAATCGCGAATTACACAACGAACATACATTGAAGGGAAATACTGTACAATTCAATTCTGGCTTGAACAAAACCAATTCACTGACAAACGAATCAGAGATAACCTGAAGGAATACGATTATAATTATTAAGTTACTAATTATCATCATTAAAGAAAAATAAAACTCTCACTAAATGTCTCCCGGTTTATTAGGCAAGAGACCTTTAGTACAGAAAGAGGGAGAATTCTGAACAGGAATACTGATAAACAGATAATTTAACCACGGAGAATGAAACTTGGAAAAGGGTATGAAGCTTAAAAAGGAATGAGGGTATGAGGATGGAAAGAAGTTAAAGCGATGAAGATAGAAAAGGGGGGAAGATATGAGGATAGAAGAGGAATGAAGGAATGGAGATAGAAAAAAAGGGAAAGAGAAAATATAAAGGCCGGACAAAGAACGAGCAGCAAAAAAAAAAAAAAAGAAAAAGAAAAAAAAAAGGAATAAAAGAGAACAACTGAAATGACGGTCGAAGATGCAAAAGAAAATATTAATCAGATCATGAAATTTTGCAACTGTGAAATACAGACAGGCGAATCAAGAAACCGTATGAATAAGCGCAAAAAGTATATAGACACGTGAGAATACAGCATTACTACTAGGAAAAGACGCCAGTGGTTTTGTGTATCTATTATAATGGTAACTTTATTTAACTTTCTTAGAATGCAAGATGCTCAGAAAAGTCAAAAGTTATCATTATTCTTTAAAGTAATAATTCAGTTAAGAAAACTTACCAAAATCACTGTATCGTCTACATTACTATTGTACAACAGTATTCAGGATAAATTTACCCCGTTCTCTAACATTTTGATTGTGATTAATAAAACAAGCTAAATAGATCTAGGCTTCAATCGAGTTATGTAAAGATACGCAACTTTAAGGTTCAAAACGAAAGCGACTGAGAAAGAAAAGAGAGGAGAAAGAAAAACAGTATGTCAAGTAAACAAGAAGAGATGACACAACGAAGGCACAAGACAAAGAGAAAACGAGGCAAGTTATCTAATGTTATGTTATATGCGTTTTTTAACATCTTTATTCCTTTTGTTCATTTTATTAAATCGTGTATCTGGGAGAGCTCTCTCTCTCTCTCTCTCTCTCTCTCTCTCTCTCTCTCTCTCTCTCTCTCTCTCTCTCTCTCTCTCTCTCTCTCTCTCTCTCTCTCTCTCTCTCCCTCTCCCTCTCCCTCTCCCTCTCCCTCTCCCTCTCCCTCCCCCCTCCCTCTCTCTCTCTCTCTCTCTCTTTCTCTCTCTCTTTCTCTCTCTCTCTCTCTCTCTCTCTCTCTCTCTCTCTCTCTCTCTCTCTCTCTTTCTCTCTCTCTCTCCCTTTCTCTCTCTCTCTCTCTCTCTCTCTCTCTCTCTCTCTCTCTCTCTCTCTCTCTCTCTCTCTCTCTCCCTCTCTCTCTTTCTACCTTTATCGCTCTCGCTCTCGATCTCAATCTTTATCGCTCTCTCGATTGACAGAAAAATAGATAGATAGATAGGATTCAATAACGCGTATATCAGAGTTTGAATACAAAACTTTTTTCAAAGGTTTGGTCTCTCTTGTCAAGCATCATCTTCAATATCTAGATCACCAAAAGCTCTGGGATTCTAGTCCAATAATAACAAAAAAGAGAACGAAAGAGGAAATATTAAAATGGAAACTCAAATGACTGATAATAAGAGAAAGATTTAATCAGGTCAAAACTAAGGGAAATACATACACAAAGGGAAGAATGCGTAAGTATATTAAATCATTCTTATTTATCATTTATCATCTGTCTGTCTCTCCGTTTCTTGTCTGTAGTGTGACACCTGTTTTCTGCCCAAAGGTTGGAAGAATATATAAAGAAAGTATTAAGAACAAAACAAGCAGAAAGAGATATTTAAAGGGAAGGGATTTGTCGCT
Organism: Penaeus chinensis; assembly: GCF_019202785.1. Lineage (NCBI taxonomy): Eukaryota > Metazoa > Arthropoda > Malacostraca > Decapoda > Penaeidae > Penaeus > Penaeus chinensis. The sequence goes on along the minus strand of NC_061850.1, from coordinate 29,372,681 downwards.
AATGTATTTAGCTCTTGACGCGGCAGAAAAAAATAAATAATCAATCAATCTTAATTCACAAGCAGTAAACCTTTCATTTACTACAGTTTCCCTTTCTTACTGCGTGGCAGAAGTTATTTGTAACGTCTTATAACTCTGCCCTTCATTATGCAAAACATATGAAGCTAAATTAATGTGAAAGTTATTATATTTTCAACGGTTGAAGAAGTATACGTATTATTCACATTCGGCATAAAAATAAAACTTTAAATTCCAGCTTTGGCCTCTCTGTCTCTCTTCGTTGGATGATCAAAGGATTCCGGGGTTTAAGTCAGTTTTGTTGCAGAAAGAAAACTATGTTTGTGCAGTTAATAGCGGTCTTAGTTTTGAAAGGAAAACGTAAGCGTTTTTATTCCTTTAAGTTCGCATTAAGTTCCAAGTTTGCTGGTTGTTATATATCTTATATTTTGTGTTGTATTAGTGTACTTTTTAACAAAATACAGGGTTGCGATAGCACAGAAACGTGTCAGCTTAATAGCGAGTTGAATAAGGTCTCCATTGTGCAACGTAATATTCAGCTCTTTAGATATTCATTCAAGTTTTGTCGCATGAGAAAACACTCTTTGTTAAAAACACTGTATTTTCCTGTTGTTATGTTTTGCTTTATTTGCATGCAGCATATTCGAGAGTGAAATATTCATCAAAGCTTTCCTTTGTATTAAGCAGCACACGTGGGAAATTTCGCAAAAGGACCCATTGTTCAACTTCTGTTTTAAGTTATTTCTTCGCTTGTCTATCTGAATGACCTGTACTTATATTCCGAGTACATAGTGCAGAGGCTTTCGTTTTTTTTCATTTGTTCATTTAAACGCTGGACGTGATTTAAAAATAAACCAAAAACAATTATTGGATGAAATTTTGATAAGGATATAAGGCAATAAACCTAAAAGATATTAAGGTCTTCTTCTGTTCTACTATAGCTACTGTACGTCTTTATTACGTTCTCAGTGGTCTTTGCATATTCATGGCTGATCCAAAAAGATGCTTCTATTGATACACAGTAAAGTGATATATTACAAACTACAACCAACTTAATTCGAGAGAAGAAAAACAAAAAATCAGAAAAGACTTGTGACGTTATTTATAATGAGAAACAGTCTCATATTTAGTTTCATCTTTTAACGCCAATTTAAGTGTCTATAAGTTTCAGACGAATAGATAAATCATCGTAAATACTAGCGAAAGTTGACTGCTGGCGCCTTTTACGTCATGAAGGACGCTTGTGCCTTCGTAATTACTTGTAACAGTTATAGGTTTACTGGTCATAAACCTGAAGCAAATTGCCTTTAAGTGTTTTCATGTTATAGTTCTTAAAGCTGAAGATCTTTGACCCCACACTTCAAAGTTAGGCGATTTTACTGTGAAAATTAAGTAGTAGTTAAACTTAGTAGTAGTTAAAGGCAATAATAATTAACTTCACAGGTTAAACAAATATTTGAAGTGTTCTTAATAAACTTTTTATAAAAATGTATAGATAGACTGAGAAAGAGAGAAAGAGAAAGAGAAGGAGTAAGAGTAAGAGAAAGAGAAAGAGAAAGAGAAAGAGAGAGATAGAGAGATAGTTTAGTATATATATATATATATATATATATATATATATATATATATATTCACCGTTACATTCAGTGTAGTATAACTAGCAAATTCAAATTTTGAAGGTCATTATATATAGAAAATAAAGCGAAAAAAGAAGAATGCCATCCACAAAGTAAACAAATAAGAACAAAAACATTAATCATCCGACTTCACAAAATACGACCAAGTTTTAAGTACACTGCAGGTGAGGTCACTTCGACAAATAATGCCTGTAATTGCGTTATAAATTCTAATCTGTTGATGGAATGAACACAGGAAATTGCTATATATATGGACAAAAATAAAAATACGAATCTAATTTCTATATGATTATCTTAACACCAGATACACAGGTAGATACAAAGATAGTTAGAAAATGTGTGTGTGGACGTATCCTTATGCATGAGTGTAGCTATACGTATGCCCTAACACAGCAATACATTTCAAAACACAAACACACTGAAAACCCAATAGTCACATTGAACTACATGATGATACCGTTGTGTTCATCAGGCAAGCTAATGAGAACCATGATTTTTTTCGAAGCACGATATTCCCCGAGTATTAGCGGCAGCTGAAGGGTGGCGAGTTCGCGGCCCTTCATTCAGCCACTGTTTCATCCCATAGCTGATAT
>NC_061850.1:29292933-29310433 GCF_019202785.1 Penaeus chinensis | reverse complement strand
CCACTCCAGTCGCCAGGGAGCAAACAGCTGCCATAACTTCTTCACAAGCAAAGAGGCTGTGGCGGGTGGTTCCAGCTGTGGGATGATCGTAAACTCCTTTCTCTTGGAGGCTGCGCAAGGAAGTTGTATCTGTCGAAGTGTAGTGGTCAGAAAAAAAAAAACATTAATTGTAGCTGATAGAGTGATGTAGTCATTGTAGCTAGCATGAATTACAAGTAGAACAACGAAGGGAAGTACAGGAAAACACACGAATATGCCGAAGGCCTTTTCGCATTTACTGCTTCATCAGGGCAGATTCTTAGTATCTAATAGTGTGAATGACATATTCATTGTAGCTAGCATAAAGCTTTCTTTGTATCTAATAGCGTGCACGATGCAGTTATTGTATCTGATAGGGTGCACTAATGTATTCATTTTACGATGTGCTACTGGTAGAAGTAAGACAACACATGAGTATGCCAAAGGGCTTTTCGCTGCATTGTTTCTTCACTGAAAAAGCAACATAGCAAAACGTATATTCGCGTGTTCTCTTGTTCTTTCCTTCGTTGTTTTCTGTATGATTATCAAGCGATCCTTACCATGAAAGACATAAATGACATTTCCTTAATTATAATCAGTCTATTCGTTATCGTTACTCTTATTTAATATCAAAGAGAGCAGTAGTAGTAGTAGAAGTATTAGTAAAAATCTTTATGATAATAACTACTACTAATAGAAGCAGCAGCAGCAGTAGTAGTATTAAAAATATTAGTAGTATTAGTAGTATTAGTCGAAGTAGCATTAGTAGTAGCAGCAGCAGAAGCAGCGGTAGCAGTAGTTGTAGCAGTAGTAGCTGTAGTAGTATTAATCGTAAGAGCAGAATGGAAAGACCATTATTATTATTACTATTATTATCAACTGGCAAATGAAAACGGGGACACCGACGAGGAGGTCTTCAATGAGAAAACTTAGAAACGAAAGTTATGAAAGAGCAAAAGAACAAGTTTATATGAGGACGAAAATGTGGGATACATTCAAACGGAGAAGGAGAGAGAGAGAGAGAGAGAGAGAGAGAGAGAGAGAGAGAGAGAGAGAGAGAGGGAGGGAGAGAGAGAGAGAGAGGGGGGGAGAGAGAGAGAGAGAGAGAGAGAGAGAGAGAGAGAGAGAGAGAGAGAGAAAGAGAGAGAGAGAGAGAGAGAGAGAGAGAGAGAGAGAGAGAGAGAGAGAGAGCGAGAGAGAGAGAGAGAGAGAGAGAGAGGGAGGGAGAGACAGAGAGAGGGAGGGAGAGAGAGAGAGAGAGAGAGAAAGAGAGAGAGAGAGAGAGAGAGAGAGAGAGAGAGAAAGAGAGAGAGAGAGAGAGAGAGAGAGAGAGAGAGAGAGAGAGAGAGAGAGAGAGAGATGAAAAGGGGGAAGTTGGGGAAGAAAGATGAAATACAAAGCGAAGAAAAAGAAGAAAAAGAGAAAGGAAAAGACGATGATAAAGAAGAAGACGATGGTGATGAAGAAAGAAAGAAATAATGCCTATAAACAGGATAACCAACAATAACAATAGAAATAACAATAGTAATAATAATGATAACAATAATAATTATAAAAATGATAATAAGGGTAACTATAGTAATAATGAAAATAATCAAAATATTTGTTTTTAATATAAAGAATAATAATGATAATCTAAGTCGTAATGATAATGTTAATGAGATCGCGATAGGAATAATAGTGATAGCAATAATAATAACAAAAAATAAGAAGAAGAATGGTAATGATAATAAAAATGTATGTATATGTATATGAATGTATATATGTATGTATGAAAACTAAAAAAACTTATTGATTTTCGATAATCATGAATCGCTAAAGATAATATACAAAGTCAATAAAATTACAGGAATTATTTTCAGGCGGTAATTACTTAATCACAAAAATAATCGAGGCTATTCATGCCTTTAAGGTACAATTACCTTGTCATGAAAGCAACAATCAGGGCAACAGTTCTCATTAATGTGATAAGCGATATTTTCTTTGGAAATATTACTCTTGTGAATAGTATCATTACCTTCATTCATATATATTTTTTCTCAAATAAGTATTCTTTCTTTTATATCAAAGTTGTTACTGTCATTGACATTCTATTATGAAAGTGTAATGTTAGTGTTGTTATCACTGTCATTTGGTTGAAGTGGCAGTTTAATGAAAGAAGTAGTTTAGACACTTTTAGACACAAGTACCACATAATGCTAAAGAGAGAGAGAGAGAGAGAGAGAGAGAGAGAGAGAGAGAGAGAGAGAGAGGGAGGGAGGGAGGGAGAGAGGGAGGGAGAGAGAGAGAGAGAGAGAGAAAGAGAGAGAGAGAGAGAGAGAGAGAGAGAGAGAGAGAGAGAGAACGAGAGAGAGAGAGAGAGAGAGAGGGAGGGAGATAGAGAGAGAGAGAGAGAAAGAGAGGGAGGGAGGGAGAGAGAGAGAGAGAGAGAGGGAGAGAGAGAGAGAGAGAGAGAGAGAGAGAGAGAGAGAGAGACAGAGAGAGAGAATTACAATACCATATAAAAAGAAAAAAAATAACAAAACAACAAAAATAATGATAAATACATGAATAAGAAGAACTCCAACCAGCGTGCACTTGGCAGACTGACGAACCGACTTCTTGAGACTTTTTACTCCGACCTTTCGAAGATGATGACTGAGGCTGCAGTTTGGTCGAGGGAACTTTTTTTTTTTTTTTTTTTTCTCGTTTTTTGTATCGCCCTTTGGGTTTAGTGCCTCGCCTCGCTTGCCTTGTGGATATCGGTGTATATTTAGATATAGGTATATGCGTTTGTGTGTGTGTGTGTTTATATATGAATAAATAAATAAATATATATGTATATGCATATATGTATTAATATATTTATATATGTATATATTGTATATAACATAATATATTAATATACTATATAGATAGACATAGATCTATAGATAGATAGATAGATATGCATCTAGTATATCCATCTATATACGTATATATGTAATATGTATTTATGGTCATATACGGAACCTTATAAAAACATGCACTCACACACTCACTATGAACAAGAGAGTAACTTTCCCCGGAACATTTCATTTTATTATTATAATCATTACATATTTTCTTTATTATCATTATCAACTTTGTTATTATCCTTGTTATTATCCTCATAATTATTATTATTATTATCATTATTATAATCATCATCATTATTATCATCATTGTTATTATCATTATTATCATTGTTATTATTATTATTGTTATTATTATTAGAAGTAGTAGTAGTAGTATGATTATTATTATTATTATCATTATTATTTTTAATATCATTATTGTTATTATCATTATTATTATCATTATCATTATCATTATCATTATCATTATCATTATCATTATCATTATCATTATTATTATTATTGTTATTATCATTATTATTATTTTCATTTCTATTATCACCCCTCTTCTTCCACTCCTTCTCGTAAGTAAAGTCTTCCAACACAAGGTAATCTACCCTTTCTTGGATGAGTAAATACACAGTTTGCAGATTTCATAAATCCAGCCCAGTAAATCCCAAGTCTAAAGAGGACTTAACTCTTCCCCTCTCCTTTTCCCTCTCTCCATGCTTTCAGATACTAAGTGATAAAAACGCACACACGCAGAAACACGTGGCTTGTTGGTGAGCGAAAGTAGAAACGGAAGTGAAAAGAGGCGGAAAGTTACGTGGAATTTAGATTTAAAAGCACATTTTTTTTTTCTAAGAGAAGCGAGAGTGAAAAAATTCGACCAAAAGAGGGATGATAATGATAAATAAATACACAGAAATAACAATAAAAAAAAAATATATATATATATATGAAAGGTTCACACAGGGTTTTATTGAAACACAGGCCTCACGTCTTCGATACGGATATTATATATAACCAAAATATTTAATATCAGTAACCAAATAATCTGGAAACTATTGATATAAGACAGCCTTCTAATAATGTCCTAAATCCGTATTTCAGAATATATAAGTCTACCACAAATTCAAACAGAAAATGAAAAACTTCCTGTTACATAATCCCACTTTTTGCGTGAAGGATCATAATTAGTGAAGAATATTCTAACTACATTATTATTCGTATTATCTAAATCCCTGCAATGTGAATAATTGATCCCTAAGCAATAAACAACCCATTAATTTAAAAATCATCACAATCCGCCAGTAACTTTTCACAGAATTCATAAAATACTTACAAAAACATCCACTCCTTAGTAATAAAGATGTACTTTCTTAGATGTAATTTGTTCTACTCCCCTTTCCAGCTTCTGCCTTCCCTGTGCAGCTTAAAAATAATGCGTCATATTTTCCACGGTTATATCTGTGTATCTTCCTCGCTGCTGTGATTATATTACAGGGGAAATGTGTTATACAGAGATGTACATGGATTCATACACTGGAATATTAATTCATGCAGATGCAACACACACGCGCACACTCAAAAACACACTCAAACACACACCAATACCCGCACACACACAAACCCACACGCATACACACACACACACACACACACACACACACACACATTCAAACTCACACCAATTCACACACATGCGCGATCCAATACACCAATACACCAGGTGTACGTCACATAAAAACTAGCATTTCAATGAGGACAATGTGCTATTTTTGATCTGGTTCGTCGCTTCACCCAATATCTAATCACGTGAAGTACAGCAGGTGCTCACCTCGGAGGCAGTTTGCAAGGGACCCCAACCAGGCAAGTCTGCATCAATAATGTTCACTGCAGTCTCTCTCTCCCTCCCTCTTTCTTTCTTTTACTTTTTTAGCTTTTTCTCTATTTTTTTTCCTCTTTCTCTTTCTCTATTTATCTCTCTCTCTCTCTCTCTCTTTCTTTCTTTTACTTTTTTTTGCTTTTTCTCTCTTTGTCTTTTTTCCTCTTTCTCTTTCTCTTTGTATCTTTCTCTCTCTCTCTCTCTGTCTCTCTCTCTCTCTCTCTCTCTCTCTCTCTCTCTCTCTCTCTCTCTCTCTCTCTCTCTCTCTCTCTCTCTCTCTCTCTTTCTCTTTCTCTTTTTCTTTCTTTCTCTGCCCTCCCCCCCCCCCTTCTCTCTGTCCGTTTCTTTCGTTCTCTATGTACTTTTTTTCTCCCCTCTCTCTCCCTCTCTCTCTCTCTCTCTCTCTCTCTCTCTCTCTCTCTCTCTCTCTCTCTCTCTCTCTCTCTCTCTCTCTCCCTCTCTCTCTCTCTCTCTCTCCTTCTCTCTCTCTCCTCCTTTCTTCTCCCCCGAAGACGGGAATTTTCTGAGGCGGAGATTGCAGGCTTCGTGTGCTTTTGCAGGGGGAGATGGGGCGGGGGGGGGGGGGTGAAGGAGTGAGGGAGGAGGGAGGGAGTGGCAAGGACGAGGAGGGGAGGAGAGGGGAGAGGTAGAGTTGAAAGGGGAGGAGAGAAGAAGGGAAGGAGAAGAAAGGGGAGGGGAAGGGAAGTAGAAGAAAGAGAGGAAGTGTTGGCGAGATAGATAGGAAAGGCATAGGAACAAACAAGAAAAGAAATGCCTGTGGATGTTAAGGAAGAAAGGTGAGGGGAAAGAAGAATGAGCAGAGAAGAAAAGCATTAAAGAAAAGGGAATGGTGATAAAAGGGTAAAAAAATGAAACAAAAAAGACATTCACGAGAGAGAAAAAAAAACGAAAAAAAAGAAAAAAGGAAGAGCAGAGAAGAAGTGAAGAGAGAGGAACACAGACTTGGGAGAGGAGGGAAGGGGGAGGGAGGGGGGGGGGTGGAGGGAGAGGGAGAGGGTGGGGAAGGGAGAGGGAGGGGGAGGGGGAGAGGGAGGGGGAGGAGGAGGGGGAGGGGGAGGGGGAGTATCAGGAGAGGTGACAGTCGTAAACTAGTTACCTGTCAGATGGAAGCGGGCGAGAAGAAAGACGGTTAAAGTGGTAGGGTGAGACTTGTCTTGCAGTTTCTACAACGTTCCCAAATCTTTTTCCTTTTTTTTTTCCTTAGAATGTGTGGCTATATTTTGTCCTTGTGGTGTAGTCTAAAAGTGAATATCCATGAATTTGGTTCAGTCTATGGTAATTGAGAATGCCCACAAAAGAGGGGGGAAATGGACACACTCATAAAAACGAACACTCATTTCTCTCTTTCCTTCTCTCTCTCTCTCTCTCTCTCTCTCTCTCTCTCTCTCTCTCTCTCTCTCTCTCTCACGCACACACACACACACACACACAATATCCAATGGTGATAATACTGAAACTCTATGGAAATTTCACCAAATAAAAGTATGATCACATTGACACTGACGAGAGAAGTCTGATGTGAGATAAGAGATTAAACTGAGAGAAAGAGGGAAGCAGAGGAGAGAGGAAGAAAGGGAAGAGGCAGGGAAAGAAAAATCCACAGGGATCATTGACTCTTTCCTTTTGGGATGTCTTCAAAATCCTTTAAGTGAGGTATCCTTAAAAAAGTGTCTTTATAGATTAGATTTATAGATTTCCCTGAAGGGTAAAGAGGGGTACTCTGATTACGCTAAGGAGACGTTATACTAATTCCTAAAGGACGCGATATTATAACATCATTTGAATAAATATTTCTTGGGGTATGACTGGCCCACCTGGATTAACGTCCAAGTAGATTTTTATTTATTAATTATTATTATTTATTTATTTTTTCTATTTTTGTGCGGTCGAGATTCAAAGTCATTTTTCTTTGCTTTTCTTTTTTACCTGAGAGGAAAGTTCAACCTCTCTTTTGGCACTCTTAGGATTACTTTTTTTCGGCCGTACAACGTGGTGTTATAATCGGGGGGGGGGGGGGGGGGAACTAGTTTGCGGATATTTGCCTTTGGGTTCTCGGGTGAAAGTGTGGGCCCGGGAGGAATCGATAACTCCGTCAGCGTCGTCGTCGTCTTGCCATTCAACTTAATCGTTCATCGTTGCAGTTCTTAAGGTAGAGACCTTGTACAGTTTGCGAGTATATATTCTTCCTGTTTCAGTGAGAGTGAGTGAGTGAGTGAGTGAGTGAATGAGTGAGAGTGAGTGAGTGAGTGAGTGAGTGAGTGTGTGTGTGTGTGTGTGTGTGTGTGTGTGTGTGTGTGTGTGTGTGTTTTATCTAAATCAGAAATTCTGGATATCACAAAATATAATAAAGGATTTCTGGAGATTATATATACTTAGGTTACAGAAGCTCATAAACACATAGAAAACGCTAATCTGAGATAAAATAAAAAAGCTCTATCCAACAGCTACTTCACAGCGCTAGAACCAATTTTACAAAAGCGAATGAGGGCAAAAGTCTGATAACAAATCTACTTGAGAGAAATACAGAAGAATGACAGCGGGAATGATGTAAGTAGAGCGTTGAAATCTTACGAAATCATCTTCCGAAATGGACCAGACCTATTGTGTCGTACTTAAGTGTTAAGTGATTCTTGGAAATGTAGACTGGAGATATCGCAGGCTCGATCGTTGGATCACTTGTACCGCAATTTACCTTCTTTTTTTTTTTTTTTTTTTTTTTTTTTTTTTTTTTTTCTTTTTTTTTTTTTTCTAAAGTGTGGAATTCAGATTCACATATCAAAGTCATCTTTAAAATGCCATGTTGCTTGAAAGAAATGTAAAAAGAAAACTGTGATGAATGAAATAATGTAATGAAATGTAATGAAATATTAAAATCTCATATCGAATCTCAGCTTTAGAGCGGAAAATAACTTTAGAAAATCATAGAAAAAAACATATATAATAAAATATTGTAATCCCATATCGAAGTCTAGATTTACAACTGTACGTTATTTGATAGAAATGAAACTAAATCCTGTAATGACATATCAAATGCCTGCTCTATAATTATATAATACTTGGAATAAATGTAAGAACTGTCATAAAATACCGTAAAAACAAAAAAGGGCAACAAACTATAGGAATTTCAGGACCCTACCATATGCCTTAACGAAAGATCTATTTTTCCTGAATCGCGTTGATTTTAAGACGTTAATATGAGTATTATGCGTTAATGCCGCGTGTCGTTAAACTGTCATCAACCTTTTTTTTGTTTTTTTTCTTTAGGAGACTAAGGAAACTATCAGCTGATTGAACCATTTGGGTGTTACAGCTATGTCAATGTTTCTGTATGTGTGTATGTCATATATATATATACATATATAGTTTTTTTTTTAAGGATTTATTGTTTTTTAGCTCCATACCCTTAATTTTGCATGGCATTGTTGACGCCACATTACTCTGCGTATTACCTAATCTATGATAAAGATATAAATTGTGTAATACATTTTCATGCACAGTAGACATTCACTGTAGCCATTCCAAATTGTCTTGTGTCAGCGTTTTTGTTTGCTTGTTTGTTCGTTTGTCTGTGCGTGTGTGTGTATATATATCTGTGTGTGTGTGTGTGTGTGTGTGTGTGTGTGTGTGTGTGTGTGTGTGTGTGTGTGTGCGTGCGTGCGTGCGTGCGTGCGTGCGTGAGTGATTGAGAGAGAGAGAGAGAGAGAGAGAGTAAGTGAGTGAGTGAGTGAGTGAGTGAGTGAGTGAGTAAATGAATGAGTGAGTGAGTGCGTGCGTGCGTGCGTCAGTATGTGTTTATATATGTGACTTTCGTATCAAGTAATCCCACACAATACGTCAAAAATTCCTTTCGAAATCTTCCTACTGACAAAGCCATAAAAGAGGACCGATTTCATTAACAGCAAACGAGCGAAACACTACTTTAATCTCACATTTACCGTGTAATCCCCCTTACAAACTAAGCTCGGGAACATTAATAATAGAACCATTCCCCCTGGCATTCAACTAAATCTTACTGTATAATGTACTTCATCAGTTCCCTGTGCTGTTCTGCGTCAGTCGACTTAGCGTGATGTGTCAGCTTTTAGAAAATGTTCTGTATCATCACACCCTGCTGTATTCCCTGGGTATGATGGCCTTTGTCTAAAGCCATTATGGTATTCACAGAAACACGGAGGATCAAAGTCAAGGAGAATGTTAGATCGTGGTCTTCACAACGTTTCTCTTGTGTGTTTTTCGTTGTTGTTGTTTTGAAGAAGTGGGTCCAAAGATATATAAAAGGAAAAGTAATAATGAAAAAAAGAAACTTAAAAAAAGAAGGAAAAAAAAACACATGAAGACGGAAAAACAGATTTATCTTTTCATCAGAGACGCAAAATTGAATTTCCTCTTCCGCGGTCCGTCGAATAATTCCTTTTCTTTTTTTCTTTTTCTTTCTTCATCTTCTTCACTGGCAATATGGGAAGACCGAGGGCTGGTATTATGGATTTCGTCCTCGCCATCAGCTAACTCTATAGGAACCCAAAATTGGTTTCATCGATATATGAGTTTTCCAAAGTTTTAATGGTTCTTGAGATTCCAGATGGAAAAGAATATTCTTTCGAGAAGGAGAAACAACAGAAGAGAGAAAAAAAGAGAGAGAAGCGCGCAGTCGTTTTGTTATTTCGTCAAATCTACGAATTATTAGGTGGGTCTTTTTTTTTTTTTTTTTTTTTGACAGGCGAGTGTCCAAACTGTCCCTTTACAGCTGAATCTTCTCTTAATGTATAACGCTCCCCGAGGTTCAATCTAATTTGAAGGAATTATCCTGAATTACACCCATCCGATAGTCTGCGTATAGTTGACGTGACCTATCTCTACCTTTGCTTTCTTGGAGACCATAAGCATTTTCTTTCTGATATGACCAAATGTTTTTTTTTTTTTTTTCTGTCTTTAAGAGCGGAAATAAGCATGACAGGAGACGGTGCATAATTTTCCCGACAGACTAAAGGGTTGTTCTCCCTTTAACTGCGAAGTGAAGCATGAAGAGAGATCCAACATGTGGTAGTCTACAAGATATCCTTAAGGAATATAGTGGGTGGAAAAAACGATGTCTTGATGAAAAGATCCGTGATTCATGTTTAAAACTGAACAGTAGTTTTCCTTAAAAACATAAAGAGATGTATTAATTGATACTAGATATAATTAATAAATTAATACAATATAGTTGATACTTAATTGCTTGATGACCAAATGATACTTACAGAAACTAAATTATACTCAATTGATACTTATAGAAACTAAATTATACTTTATCGATACTTATAGAAACTAAATGATACTAATTGAAACTTATATAATATTTAGTTAATACTTATAGAATCAAGAAAACTACATGCAAATGTTTTGCTTATAATGAAATCTCAAACTCTGTTCGTCAAACTCCCTAATCATTATGATAATAGCACTTCACTCATCATATAAATAAATAAATTCGTCCTCTTGCTTGAAAAAAATATTAGAGGTTTCAATGCTATTAAATTCCTAAACCAATTCTTATCCCACATCTAGCTCTGAAAAATATTTAAAATGACAACTCAGCATTCCTGCAGTATAGACAAGATACTGAGTTATTTCAACAATAGGAAAATACAGAAAATTAAACAAGCGTTTCGATTTAGGGAACCAGAATGACTTTGGTGACATGTGGTTCGAGCAATCTTGTAGTTGGCCTTAAAAAAGAAAGAAAGAAAGAAGAGGAAGACGAAGAAGATGAAGCAGAACCAGAAAGAGAAGATGAAGATAATGAAGACGAAGATGAAAATGAAGATGAAGATGAAGATGAAGATGAAGATGAAGATGAAGACAAAGACAAGGACAAAGACAAAGACAAAGACGAAGACGAAGACGAAGACGAAGACGATGAAGATGAAGGTGAAGATGAAGATGAAGATGAAGATGAAAATGTAGACGAAAATGATAAAGATGAAGATGAAGAAGAAAATAGAAACGTTTTACCATTTGAAAGCTTTGGCAAGTTTTCAGGATTTTCAGGGGACAAAGCATTCAGCAGTTTCGTTTCATCATCAATTCATCTTACTCTGCTTCTATATTTAAATCCAGTGATTATGGTCAATATGTCGTTATAGCATGACGATATACATTTCTATAATATAATACTTAGCTCTTGATTCATTTTTTTCCCTTCTCAGGTAACGAGAACTCGGTGGAATCAACACTTATCAGTATCTCTGAGTGTATGATCACTAGCATTATTTGCCTTCATGAAAGATGTCTCGATTATTCATCGTTCTATCGACTCTGAAACCTCTGTCTCTCTGTACCATGTGCTTCTCTCTTTCTCTCACCCTCCATCCCTTCCTCTCTCGCTTTCCCTCACACTCTCCCTTCCTTGCAAATGAACCCCGACTATTTCTTTCTTATTCTCTCCGCTTTTATCTCACTTGACACCAATCCCATTTAAATTCTCATTGCCAGGGTGTCCCTACGCCGGCTGTCCCTGTCCCTGTCCCTGTCTCCCCTCCTCCTCCTTTCTGCGCCCTCCTGTTTACACGTTTGTTACCCTGTCACTTTGGCCATCCAAGGCCCTCGCTTCCCCACTTCCTGTGCTTTTTAAAAAGGGGTGCGTGGTACCGCAGGTGGCTGGGACAGATGTAATTCAAATAGCTTGTGCATGGAGACTTTCGTAAGATATATTATACACGCATATATACTGTTTCGAAGTACGGAATAATGCTAAGTGTACTAATACTGCCGCGTCTAAAGGGATGGTGTTTATGTGTTAGGTCGTGTGTATCTGTGAATTCATGGCAGACTCGGTTTTACGATGCGGAGAAGATGCAGGAAATACTTTTTTGGTTTTGATAAATAATGTTTGAAACTGATTCGGATATCGCTTGTGAATATGGTATATTATCAGTGCAACTAGTTTCTACACATAATGTATTACGTACGATGAATAGAAAATAGTAGTGGTGAAATTAGTAACAAGATACAAGATGAGAATAAAAACAATAATTAAACACTCGACACGTTATAATTACACACATCATAGCAATGCCGACTAGATTTAACAAAAGTGCTAAAAAGTCAATAAATAACTGCAAGAATCACCAAATTAATAGGAAAGTCGAACTGAAAAATAACAGAAGGCATCAAAACCTTCGTGAAAGCATTAGATAAATAAAGTGTTAATTCAAAATTATAGAATTTCAGCGATGAAAGGCAAACGAGAAAAGAAGAGTTATCCGTTAAATAAAGTTAACATTAGATATGGCGAGGGAGAGCTTTTCGAAAATTGAATGTAGTTTAAATGATAATGATTTCGATAATGATACTAATAAAGATCTTGAAAAAATGATAATGAGGATAATAATACATAGACAGATATACATATGCATACACGTATGCATCATTCATACATACATACATACATACATACATACATACATATATACATACATACATACATACATATATGCATTCATGAATACATACATGCATAAACACACACACACACACACACGCGCGCGCGCGCGTGTGAATAAATATACGGTAGGAAATATGTTCTCAGAACCATTTGCTATTTACTTTATTGCTGGTTTCCTAATACAGAAACCTGGTAATGTGAAGTTGGCTGTGTAACACATTCCACCATATCTCACAATTATGCTTGAATGAAATATATTTCAAAACAAAATGGCCTTTGCCTGTTTTCTATCACTATTCGGAAATGGCTCGTTGTCTGTGATCTGAATCAAGTTGAGAACTATGAGTTAGATGCGTATAAACACTCTTGAATATTTCCTGTTCAACAAACATATACAAACCTGTCTTTCATTATGCATCAGGATGACCTTCGTTATTCACATTTCACAAGAAAAGGTACCATCTCATTTTTAGTAAAGTTATTCATCAGTTCTGCCAATTTCAAGTAGATTATCTATGTTTGAGGTGGCGGAGCTCAGCGGTAGGTCCAGGATTCGCTCCCAGTAGCCCCTTGCAGTCGACTCATCTGTGGGCGAGTACTGGAATGTTAACATCGGCATACTGGGGTCAAAGGCAGTGCGGAAAGGAGTTGGCAACCCTACTGCATCGCCCGACGGCTTAGTACGCTTATTCCTCTACGGGCATGTCCCCTATGTCTACTTGGGTATGGGACTAACTCTTGACTCTTTTTTTTCTATGTGAAGCGGATAGACTAGGTTTCCTTCATTGTTGTGCGATCAACCAACGTAGTTATTGCTAGCGTATGTAGGCTTAAAACGAACGGAAATGACTATCTTGACAATACCTCGACAGGATTCACCAGATCCCGTGTTAGCCAGCAGCAGGAAACAAAGAGGAAATCGCATTCACAGCGCCATCTATTGTTCATAAGCGTCATTTGTCAAGGAACACCAGAGCGTCTTACACGACTTTGTTTATAGTCTTTACCGGGAAGGAAATCTATCCTTCCTTTGTTACCAGAAATGTATTCTCCTATTTAACAGGAGAATATGTAAAGAAGTTATGATATAATACATTGCTTTGTAAACTGTAGTCCGCTATATAAAGTGTTTCTCCTTAGTTGATCTAAACACCATTTTATTTTTCCTGAGAAGTGTAACAGCCAAGAAATGAATGCACTCGAATAGGCTTACTCGAATAGATCGATGAATAACTGCCGTACTTATGAGGCTACAGGTTATTATTGGTAGGTCATTATTTAGGCACAAATGAAAGGATGGATATATCCAGGAGGTACTTGAACGATATATGTAATATTGATGTAGATGAGCAGGACGGTAAGTAGACAAACAACGAATAACTGAGACAGGTACGTACATACATATAATAAATCGGAAGATACATGTCGGTAATAATTGTTTTGCTAGTACAGAAGTAGACAGATTGATTGCTATGAAGACGGACGGGAAGGAAAGGTGTTTGGAAACCGAGCGCGCGCGAGCACAAATATACACTCTTTCTACTCATCCTCCCTCGCGTTCATGGGGGTCGTCGATATGCATATATGCTCATTTACATGTACATTATAGATGTAAAAAACACACGGAAGAGAGAGAGAGAAAGAGAGAGAGAGAGAGAGAGAGAGAGAGAGAGAGAGAGAGAGAGAGAGACAGACAGACAGAGGTAGATAGATATATAGATAAAGAGAGATAGAGAAAGAGAAGCGAGGAAAAGACAAACATAAATAAACAGAGAAGCGCACAGAGACAAACATACACACACAGAGAAAAGCAAACAAACAAACAAACAGTCGAAGTGAGAACAAAGAGCGACAGAGAAAAGAGTCAGAATATGTATCATGAGTGGCGAGTCCCCGGGTGACGGAGGCGGGGAGCGTGTCACGGCCGCTTTATGATCCTTGCTCCTTTCGCCGCCGCCATTGTGTCTCCGGGGAAGGAAGGGCACTTCGTCGCCGCCTCCCGTTTTCTTTTCGATCTGGGACTGGAGAGTGGAGGGGATACTTATTTTTTTTTTTTTTTTTTTTTTTTTTTTTTTTGTCTCTCATTCACTTGCTATTGTGTTTCGTCATCATTTTCTTTACAGAGAGAGGGTAATGGAATATATGTATATTATATATGCAAACATATAGATGTGTACGTATGCATGTAAGGAATGTATATGCATTCATACTGTATTTTCGGGGAATCCCTATGAAATTGGATATCGTTTATCTTTTTTTTTTTTTTTTTTTTTTTCCTTATCTGTGATGCTGCTACACACTTCATGAATATATTTATGTGGCTGTATTTTTTGTGAGTAGCGATCGTATGTTCACGACATTGTTGGTTAATGTTCGTTTCCAAGAACAATTAAAAAATGTATTGTCTTTAGAAATTGTCTAGCGTATCTAAATAAACTATAGCAGAGCTGAAAGCTAACGTGAAACCTGATTCATATTTACGATTTATTTATTGAAATAGAATGTATATTTCAAGAGTTTAGTGTACTTTCCATGCGAATGTTTTTTTTTTGTTTTCATTTTTATTATTATGTGTGTGTGTGTGTGTGTGTGTGTGTGTGTGTGTGTGTGTGTGTGTGTGTGTGTGTGTGTGTGTGTGTGTGTGTGTGTGCTTGTGTGTTTGCGTATGTGTGCGTGTGTATTCTCACAATTATATTTGGTAAGAAACACCAGAGCGTGTCTAGAGCAACATAACATTTAAAGAAAGAAAATAATTCATATTTTTCATTGCGAGATCTTTTACATGTATTTTAAAATCTTATTTGTTCCCCTTTTTCATCGCTTTTGTAATCCTGTTGTTGCTTTTATCATGTTCTTGTCTCAAAGCATAATGGATTATCTGTATAACTAAAACAATATTGAAACATTTAAATTCCGCGTAATGTAATCACGATAATAATCAGTGATAAAAAGAAGCAGAATCTTTGAGTTCCTCCTAAAATATGTTAACTAATTAATTAAAACGGATTTATCTTACAAGCATAACTTTCACATAAACGCATTTTGATTTAATATACATTTTAAGAGGATAATACTGATTATCGTCATCATAATAAAATATATATATATATATGTATATATATATATATATATATATATATATATATATATATATGTATATATATATATTAATGATGATGATAATACTATTTTTGTTATTCATAATGGTAATAATATTAGTAATCATTGCAATGATAATGATAATAATAATAATAATAATAATAATAATAATAATAATAATAATAATAATAATAATAATAATAATAATAATAATAATAATAATAATAATTAAAACAAGCAGCGGAAACAGCAGCAATAATATGAATAACTAGAAAAAACGAAACAATATGAAATGAAAAATAGCAGTATAAGATAATGAAAAACAAAATATTTCAACATTACATATCTGAGGAGAAATATAACACTGTATTGTACTCGTAACGATTCTGAACTCTGGAAATCCTCTACAGATATGAGGGAACGATATACTATGACATTAGAACTTAACATGTTATCTACCAAGTCACTGTTATACGTTAGTATATCTTAAGCCATGAAGTTATTACTATACTTATTGTTGTTATTGTTATAACTATTATTATTATTATTATTATTATTATTATTATTATAATTATTATTATTATTATTGCTAGTTTTTGTAATTAATTGTTAATGATATTGATATCGATATTGTTATTGTTACTATTGTTATTGTTATCATCATTGTTATTGATATTGATATTGTTATTGGTATTATAATCATCGTTATCATTATCATCATCATTATTACCATTAATTTCTATAAAAGAGAGAAAGAAAATCAGATCTACAAGGCAAATCTAACATTACAGTTTCTTTTGACACTTTCCCTTTGGCGAAACCTTTTCATATGCTATGAAGAAACAGGATTTATGTTCAAGGATTTTCTCCAGATATACTACATCCTGAATCTGAGCTTTGTCCCTGGAGGCTAACAAATCCGAGGGATACAGAAAGGTACTCTAGCCCAGACTGCAAACTTTTGCTTTGTACCTTGTATGACAAATGCAACATGCACTTTCGTATATAAGATCGTGTTTTTTTTTTGTTTTTTTTTCTTCTCCTAGAAGGATTGTACTCTGAAGCGCGGCTAATCTATGTACGACTTGGCGTGTACCTGTCGAACGAAATATCGCGTGTGATAACTATTAGTTTCAAATGAAGTTTTATATCCTGTGTTATTTCCTTTTTTTCAACGACACTTTCTGAGTAACATTTCATTCCAATAAAATGATAAAGAGTATTCAAAATATTTCTTTCTTGTCAAGATTCAAATATATGAAAATAAGTGCACTGTTCCATTCTTTACGTGATCAAAGGCCTGTACTCCTTTGACTAAGTTACTTCCTATATCTCATTTATCATTCTATCTTTGGATTAAGAGTAACTAGATATTCACAATACAAAGACTATCTCAACAGGTCTAGGTGATGATTGATCTGTACGGTTCCTGCACATCAATATTTGCAACCGGTGAATGTAGTTAGAAGTTGTGTGCACCGGAATAATAACAACTATAACATAACAAAATAAAAACAACAACAAAACAGCAATAACAACAGCATGTCAATTCATCCTTTGCTTTATAAACAGTGGGGCTTTATAACAATATCGATATCAATATCATTCTTTCTATTTATTTATTATTCCATCCCCTCTCTCTCTCTCTCTCTCTCTCTCTCTATCTATCTATCTCTCTCTTTAAACTTTATACGTTACATAGAGTATATCCTTCCCTCGTTTGGCTTCTGATTATAATTCCTTCTCAGTTCGCCTTCTTGCAATAAGAATTCCACCCTAGTTTCTGCCCTGGCAAAAAATTCTCCCCCTTATATTTACAGTTGCTCCCCTAGTTGTAAAAAGGTTTCCGACTGAGAAGCGCCGTTCTAACGTGAGATCGAGAACAAACACAAATACATTTGCGTGTGTGCTGGGACAAAATACAACACAGCCTCATGAATAAATGGTGAAATACACACAAGGCTCGGATTTGCCCTTTTAGTACCTGATGATGAGAGAGTTTGACTCGAAACGTCACTGTATATTTCATGTACTACCTTTATTACTGTAGTTCCTCTTCATTTCATCCATGGTCATTCAAGGATAAGTGATTCATCTTAATAGTGTGAAATAAGATCACTCAAAAATGTGATCGAATTTGAGATTTCTATATATCATGAAATTTGAAGACTAACATTGATTTTGGATTTTTTC
>NC_061850.1:29287933-29290433 GCF_019202785.1 Penaeus chinensis | reverse complement strand
CTTTTGTGAGTTTGATTAATTCGTTGACCATTTTTTTTTTTTTTTTTTTTTTTTTTTTAGATTTTCCGTAGAGTGTAGATTTAGTTTGTTTGTTTGTGTGTTTGTTTTTTGAGTGCGTGAAATTTCTTCGTTTGGAAATTGGTATTATGATAGGTATGCATATGTGTTACTTTTATCATCATCTCTATCATCATTATCGTCATCTCATTATCATGATAAAAATCGGTGATATCCTCTTTTATTTGTCTTCTGCCTCTTTTCTTTTTTGTTTTTGTTTGTTTCCTTACTCTTTTTTATGCTTTATTTGTTTATTCTCATTTATTTGTTCTTTCTTTCTTTTGTCTGTTTTGTCTCTTATTTATGTCTCTTGTATTTGTCTTTTTTCTTTTATTTATCTTTTGTCGTATGTTTTTTCTTTCTCTTTTTCTCTTTTGTTTGTTTTTGTCTCTTATTTGTTTTCTTTCTCTCTTTTATTTGTTTTCTTTCTCACTTGTATGTGTTCTCTTTGTCTTTTATTTGTTTTCCTTCTCTTTTATGTTTTCTTTCTTTTTTATTTGTGTTCTTTCTTTTATTTGTTTTATTCTCTCTTTTATTTTTGTTTCTTTCTCTCTTTTATTCGGTTTTGTCTCTTTTTTATTTGTTTGTTTTTGTCTCTCTCAAATTAATTTGTTTTTTTTAAATCCCACTTGTATACGCCGCTAATGACCTTCACGCGGCAAATAAATTTAAATATTTAATCAATCTTTGTATCTGACTCTTTTCTATCTTTGCTTTTTCTCTCTCTGTGTCCATCTATTTGTGTTTCTTTCTCTGGATCTCACTTTCTCTCTGTCTGTCTGTCTGTCTATCTGCCAGTTTGTCTGTCTGTCCTTTACACCCTCACCCTCATCCCCCTTCCACCACTTTCAATATTCCTCTCCCAGCTCTCTCTCTCTCTCTCTCTCTCTCTCTCTCTCTCTCTCTCTCTCTCTCTCTCTCTCTCTCTCTCACCCTCCTCTCTTTCTCTTTCTCTCTCTCTCTCTCTCTCACCCTCCTCTCTCTCTCTTTCTCTCTCACCCTCCTCTCTCTCTCTTTCTCTCTCACCCTCCTCTCTCTATCTTTCTCTCTCACCCTCCTCTCTCTATCTTTCTCTCTCCCCCTGCCCCCCCTCCCCCCCCTCTGTCTCTTATACCCTCCCTCCCTCCTTCTCCCTCCCTCTCCCTCTCTCTCCCTCCACCCTACTCTCTCTCACCCCTCTTACCCCTTACCCCTCCTTCCCCTACTGCCATTCTCCCTCCCCCACCCCTTTCTGACCCGAGTGTTTATGTCTGGAATAATAAGGTCATAAGATAACATAACAGGTGATAATCAAACACACACCTCGGACTTGGCATGGTATCTCTGCTGTCCTATTTTCTGCAGCGGTCGATCAAGGGCTCGGAGATTCTGGCTTTTATGAGGGAAGCCACGTTGGGAAGTGGCTGTCTGTTTATGTATGATTCTCTTTCTGTCTGTCTGTCTGACTGTCTGTCTGTCTGTCTCTCAGCCTCTTTGTCTGTTTGTCTGTCTCTCCCTCCACCCCCCCCCCCCTCTCTTTCTCTCTCTCTATGCCTATTTATCTTTTAACATAGTGATACCTTTATAATCATAATCATAATGATGATGATGATGATATTAAATATATATAATCTCCATCATCATCAACATCACACAACAAACAATAATATTAACAGACTGAGAACCAGGAATTTTTAACTGCAGTATCAATATTAATAAAAAGAAAAAAGGAAACAGAAAAAAAACATATATATATAAAGTAAAATAATAATAATAATAATAATAATAATAATAAGTTAGCGAGTAAAAAAAGAAGAAAAAATAGAGAGAAAACATGAAAAGAAACAAGAATAACAAGAGCAATTTAAAAATAAAAGTTGGAATTTTGGTTTTACTTCTGGTAAGTATAACAATATCGCGAAAAATTTGCAAATAATTGTATATCTAGCTATGACTGATATCTCATGGCGCACTCTCAATGGACTAAATGTGATGACGTCATTAGCTCCGCCCCATATTTTGGCCGCAACAATTTGTGCGACATTTTATGGGAAGTTTTATTTTAGTACATTTTCTTTGGAAATGGTTCAGTAATAACAATGTTAAATATGATCGAAAAAGAAAAAAAATGGATTGAAAAGATTCTGAATATTTGCAATGGATATAGGTGAATGAGGCAGGGCTTAGGTCGGAAGTTGCCAACTAGGATTTTCCCGAAGATGGAGTGGTTATACCTGTGAAAAGATACCTTGACTGAAAATACTGGAAATTCTTTTGTTTGTTTAACAAACCCATAAATCAACCAGCAACCCCCCCCCCCCATCCCTCCCTCATAAAAAAGAAAACGGGAAGCGTAAGTGTTTTTATCTTTTATTGTTTCTCTTCTCTATATATTTTTCGTGATATTTATTTATTTATTTTTTTCATTCTGTTCTCTTTCTTTTTGTAAAATGTTTGTTGACGA
>NC_061850.1:29280433-29282933 GCF_019202785.1 Penaeus chinensis | reverse complement strand
GCCCCGTGATATGGAAGGGCTGTTCACACTACCCCGCGGGACGCCTCCTGGCCTGCCATACGTTAACATGGCTATCATAACATTATCCAGGGAAGCAGCATTAACTGCATATATGTCAGTTGTTTTTTCTCCATGACGTATTGTTTTGTCGACTTTAGAAGAATCAAGAGTAAAGTTAAGCAACCAACACGATTGTTGGTTAGACCCTAGTTGTAAAAGGGATAAGTCACGACGGATAGCTGGGCTAGGCAAAATCGCTCCATATCTCGGGGTCCTCCATACCAAGGAATCGTGTAACCGCGGCATGATATAAACACACGCACATCTCTCTCTCTCTCTCTCTCTCTCTCTCTCTCTCTCTCCTCTCTCTCTCTCTCTCTCTCTCTCTCTCTCTCTCTCTCTCTCTCTCTCTCTCTCTCTCAACATGAAACATGCTCCAAGTAGTTCGTCAAACACCGCATCGGTGATGGCATAGAAAAATAATACATATTAATATATATGTATACATGTATGTGTGTGTGTGGGGGGGGGGGGGATTATTCGGATGTGTGTTTGTATGTGTGTGAGTTAAAAAAAAAAATAGAAAATAAAACGCGCGTGAAAGTGACAAGGTGCTTTGAAGGAGGCGACTGTGGATAACTGAACTTGCAGTGCCTGAAAGAGGTCATAGAGATTGTAGCAGCACATTTTCCTCCCCTAAAGATGATTTTGTATTTTATTAGATATCAATGAAATTGATTGCATCTTGTTATTTCATTCGGCAATTAATATAATGCGAACTTAGTAGATTACGAAATATCCTAAATGTATGAAACATAACTTTTGTTTAATTAGGATTACATATAAATGTTCAATACCTATTAAAGGTTGTGTTATCCTTCCCTAGAGGCAGATGAGATGGGATCCTGTAACCTCGCGACAGTGGCTGGATTGAAGTGAATATTTAGTGACATGACGGTGAAATGCAGGAAATGAAGGAATTATGGAAGTGTTTTTTATTTGTTTTTATTGTGTATTTATGTTTAATTAATAACACTTACAAATTGATAATGATAATGATAATAATACAAAATAATAATGTTAATGGTAATACTGATAGTGATGATAATGATGATTATTATAATTATAATAAATATAATAATAATAGTAATAATAATAATAATAATAATAATAAACAAAAGGTTAAAGCTTTATACTTTTTAATGTGTATTCCTATGTATAAGAAGAACGATCAGAATATGTGGATATATCTACAGAAAATACGATCAAATATCCTTACATATATACATATATGCACAGACATACAATATACAGAGATAGACAAGAGAGAGAGAGAGAGAGAGAGAGAGAGAGAGAGAGAGAGAGAGAGAGAGAGAGAGAGAGAGAGAGAGAGAGAGAGAGAGAGAGAGAGACAGAGACGACAGAGATATAGAGACTGACAAACAGACAGACATACAGAGGGACAGACAACAGACAAACAATGAGAGAGAGAGAGAGAATCAGAGGTACTCTGACAGCCAGATACAGACAAAAGAGAGAGAGAGACAGAGAGAGAGAGAGAGAGAGAGAGAGAGAGAGAGAGAGAGAGAGAGAGAGAGAGAGAGAAGAGAGCAAGA
The DNA here is from genome assembly GCF_019202785.1 of Penaeus chinensis. Classification (NCBI taxonomy): domain Eukaryota; kingdom Metazoa; phylum Arthropoda; class Malacostraca; order Decapoda; family Penaeidae; genus Penaeus; species Penaeus chinensis. Next base: position 29,281,317 of record NC_061850.1, on the reverse strand, counting down.
GAGAGAGAAGAGAGCGAGAGAGAGAGAGAGAGAAGAGAGAGAGAGAGAGAGAGCGAGAGAGAGAGAGAGAGAGAGCGAGAGAGAGAGAGAGAGAGAGAGAGAGAGAGAGAGAGAGAGAGAGAGAGAGAGAGAGCGAGAGAGAGAGAGAGAGAGAGAGAGAGAGAGAGAGAGAGAGAGAGAGAGAGAGAGAGAGAGAGAGAGAGAGAGAGAGAGAGAGAGAGAGAGAGAGAGAGAGAGAGAAAGAAAGAGAGAGAGAGAGAGCGAGAGAGAGAGAGAGAGAGAGAGAGAGAGAGAGAGAGAGAGAGAGAGAGAGAGAGAGAGAGAGAGAGAGAGAGAGAGAGAGAGAGAGAGAGAGAGCGAAAGCGAAAGTCAGATGCTTCATGGAGATAAGAAGATGAACAATCCAATCCGATATTGAAGAGTGCAGGCTTTTGGCGAAATGTTATAACCCCCATTATGAAAAAGGAAGATGAATCATCGCTCATGACGTGAACTTTATTGCTTTCTAAAACCCTAAAAGAAAAGATGAATAATGTCCTGCTATATTTGCTCCTCCGGGCGAAATCGGCGAACCATTTTCTCTTTTCCTTTAAGTCTTTCTCTTTATTTCGGTCGTCTCGGGATTTCTTCGCTTCTTGCCCTCTCTTTAGCTTTAGCCGTTTATCTATATTTTGTTCATTTGTTTAATTTATTTGCTTATATTTTAGGTCGTTGTTAGTTATTCTTTATAATTATCATTGCTTAGTATCTATTGTTATTTTCATTATTATTATTGTTATAATTATTGTTATTTTTATTATTATTTTTTATATCATTATTATAGTTATTATCATGATTTTGTCTTGATAATAATAATTATCATTATCACCATCACTAATTATCAT
>NC_061850.1:29227933-29237933 GCF_019202785.1 Penaeus chinensis | reverse complement strand
CGGTACCTCATTCGGGTTCAGCAACTAAGAAAGTAATTAAGGAACTAGTATTAGAAAATCTAATTCAAAGAGAATTACTTCCCTCTGAAGCCACTGATTCTTTAAACCCTCAAGATCCCGAACTGCTTGACGTTAGAGACACTTCCATTCTGTCTGATCAGAAAGAGGAGTCTTGGTCCACGGCTCGACTAGAATTTGAAAAGTATGCGTTAGATTTAAAACTTAAGGTAGAAAAGCAAAGATTAGAAGAAAGAGCAAGAGACAGAGAAATAGAAATAGCTAAACTTAAATAAGAAGAAAGAAAACTAGAAGCTAAATTAAATGGCACGGGCGATACTGATTCTGTCATTAATGATACGTTCAATTTAACTAAGAATCTACCCCTTGTTCCTTCATTTCTTGAAAATGATCCTGATGGCTCATTCCGTAACTTTGAGAAAACTGCTGAACACTTTAAATGGCCCTATGCTGAGTGGACTTGGCTTCTCCAACCTAAATTAAGCGGTAAAGCTGCCATCACCTTTTCAAATCTTGATTGCATTGATGATTATGAATCCATAAAACAGTCTATTCTTGATGCTTATGCAATCACACCTGACGGCTACAGACAAAAGTTTCGAAGTCTTACTAAGTCTCCTCATGGTACCTTTGCTGAATTTTTTACTGAGAAGGCTAGATTGTTTAACAAATGGCTAGATTCAACTTCAACTAAATCTTTCTCACAATTAAAAGAACTTCTTATTTTAGAAGAAGTAAAAAGAAAGTTACCCTTCGATATCCTTAAGCATATAGAAGATAGGGGTGAAACCGATCTCCTTAAAGCAGCACAAATAGCTGATTCATTTGCGCTTTTGAAAAGGTCACAGCTGGGTAAGGTTGACCAGGTTAGATTTTATGTACAGTCCTCCTCTGGTGAAAACCTTGGGAATGGTGGTGGTAAAGCTGGCAAAATTGCACCATTAAACTTTTGTTCTTATTGCAAGCGAGCAGGTCATACCATAGACAAGTGCAAAGACCCAAAGTGTAGAAAGTCTGGCATAAATGTAAGACCATTCATAAATCCAAGCATCCAAGCTTTTGAACCAAAACCAGTGGCAAGTGTGACAAATGTAAACTCTCCAGATCCATTCAGTGATTTTAAATATCGGGGAACTGTCTCTCATGATTCAATGAGTAAATCATATCCCATACTCATCCTTAGGGACACTGGAGCTGCTCAAAGTATACTTCTAAAGTCTGCTTTACCTGGAATTGAGACAAAATATACAGGTGAAAAAGTTCTTGTTAAAGACTTGACTTCCAAAATTAGTTATAAACTAGCAAATATTTTTCTCACTTCTGATTTTGTATCAGGGGAAATAAAGCTAGCTGTGACAGAAAATAATTTTCCAATAGAGGGAATAAGTTTAATTCTTGGACATGATCTAGCAGGGAAATTAGTGTACCCTACAATTAATGTTGTTGCTAAGCCTTTAACCTATAGCCCAACTAAAGAACTGGATCAGAAACAACCTCATATTTTCCCTGTGTGTGCTGTTATTCGTTCTAAGCTATATAAGAAATCTTCCTTAGAAAAAGAAAATCCAGTTGATAATTTGATCTCACAAGAGATCACACAAAGTAAATTAATTGCAGCTCAAAACGATGACCCCTCTCTTGCTAAATGCAGACATGTTGCCTCAGACAGTCTTAAAGATCAAAAGGTCCCTGGTTTTTATTATCATGACGGACTATTAATGAGAGTATTCCGTCCTCCTGAACTCCGTGCTTTAGATACATGGTCAGAAGTACATCAAGTTGTAATTCCGTTGTCAGTTCGGAAATCAGTCATGACACTTGCACATGATGGTTTAGCAGGTCACTTAGGTATTCAAAAAACCTACAAGAAAATACTTCAAAATTTCTATTGGCCAGGTATGAAGAAAGATGTTACACTATTTATCAGGTCTTGCCATGTGTGTCAAGTTGGGGGAAAACCCAATCAAATAATTCCAAGAGCTCCTTTACATCCTATTCGAGTAGACTCGGATCCATTTGAAAGAATTGTAATTGACTGTGTAGGACCACTGCCTAAAACAAAGAAAGGGAACCATTATCTCTTTACAATTATGGATACTGCTACAAGATATCCAGAGGTTTACCCTTTAAAGAATATTTCTGCCAATTCCATTGTAAAATGTCTACTTCAATTTTTTACTTCATTTGGAATCCCTAAAGAGATTCAATGTGACAAAGGCAGTAATTTCACAAGTGACTTGTTTCAAAAAGTCTTAGAACTGTTGGGTATCTCGCAACAAATGTCAACAGCTTATCATCCCCAGTCACAAGGTTGCCTTGAGAGATTTCACCAGACCTTAAAATCTATGCTAAAAAAGTATTGCTTAGAGACAGGGAATTCCTGGGATGAGAACATTCATTTTCTTCTGTTTGCCCTGAGGGAATGTCCACAAGAATCACTTGGATATTCTCCATTTGAATTACTATATGGAAGACAGATTAGAGGTCCACTTAAAGTTCTTAAAGATCAGTGGTTTTCAGACTCTTCAGATCCCCCTAATCAAACAGTGGCATCTTACATAGATAATCTTAGAGCTAAGTTATCAGAGGCAAGAAAATTGGCTCTCTCTAATCTTCATAACGTTCAAATCAAAATGAAGTCTTCTCATGATTTAAAATCTCAAACTCGAGTATTCTCTCCAGGAGACAAGGTTTTACTGTTCCTTCAAATTCCAGGAAACCCTCTAAAGAGCAAATTCATTGGGCCTTATGTTGTTTCTCATAAAGTTTCTGATTACAATTATGTAGTTCAAACTCCTGATAGACGTAAAGATACCCAGTTGGTACATATCAATTTAATCAAATCGTATATTGACAGGCAGCCAAAGGAGGACTTTGCCAAAGGCAAATCTATTGCATGTATGATTCCTCAGGAATCTCCCATAACTTCTATGTCTAACGAGTATATTGAGGAGACTGATTACATAGAAATCCCAGGTCCTCATAATCCACATAACTCTGAGATAATAGCTAATCTTCATAAATATTTAAATTACTTGCCTGCTTCAAAGTTAAATGATGTATATCTAATACTGAAAGATTTTCCTCAGGTAATAGCTGATAACCCAGGGTTTTGTGGCCATACTCTACATGATGTTGAACTCACTCCCGAGGTAAGACCCATTAGGCAAAGTTCATATAGACTCAGTCCAGAGAAGAAAGCTGTTATGAAGAAGGAAGTAGATTATCTACTTGATCATGGTTTAGCTGAACCAAGTAACTATCCATGGGCTTCACCCTCACTGCTAGTGCCAAAACCTGACGGTACCAGTAGATTATGTACAGACTACCGAAAGTTAAATAAAGTAACTATACCTGACTCCTATCCTCTTCCTTTAATTGAAGAACTTGTAGAGTCGATAGGACAAGCCAAATTCATAACCAAAATTGATATGCAGAAAGGTTACTATCAAATAGGATTAACAGATAATGCTAAAATCATATCTGCTTTTATAACTCCTTTTGGTTTGTATAATTATACAGTAATGCCTTTTGGGATGTGTAATGCACCAGCCACCTTTCAACGAGCAATCAATTATACCATTCAGGGTCTTGAAGGTGTTAAATCTTATTTAGATGATTTACTTGTAATCTCCGACTCATGGGATGTTCATATCCGTAGGCTACGCTCTCTGTTCTCCCGCTTAGACGAAGCTAGATTCACCATCAACTTGGCCAAATCTACTTTCTGCAGTGCCTCCGTGACCTACTTGGGACATATCGTGGGTCAGAGACGAACGTTGCCCAAACAGGCAAACGTAGAAGCAATCCAGGCATACCCCACTCCAACAACTCGGAAATCTCTCATGAGGTTTTTGGGCATGGTGGGATTCTACAGACGCTTCTGCAGTAACTTCTCGTCTATAGCTACGCCTCTAACGGATATGACCAGCTCTAAGTGTACATTCCAGTGGACTTCCGAGTGCGCTGAAGCTTTTGATAAACTGAAGCTCTTCATTTCTTCGGAACCGGTGCTGAGAACTCCCGATTACTCTCGTCCTTTCAGTCTGCAGATTGACGCTAGTGGCCATGGTGTTGGAGCGGTGCTACTACAAGAGGATGAAGATACTCGGGTGATGCATCCAGTTTCATACTTCTCGGCAAAGCTGAAGAAACATCAAACACAATACTCTACTATAGAACGTGAGGCTTTAAGTTTGGTATTAGCCCTGAAAAAGTTCGACTGCTACCTCCATAGCCATCAGCCTGTGGTGGTGTATACAGACCACAACCCTCTAGTGTTCATACATCGGATGCAGAATCAAAATCAACGCATTCTTCGATGGTCTCTTCTACTTCAACAGTACAACCTCGTCGTCAAATATATCAAGGGAGTAGATAACGTCATCGCTGACAGTCTGTCAAGAGAATTTCCAACGTCGGAAGATTGCGCCGACGACCTCCTCGTTCGTCAGAGCTACCGAGGATTTAAAGGGGGAGGTGCTACAACTGCCGCCATTCCGTCTGCAATTGCCGATTTATCGTCGCGAAATCTTAAATTGGAAAACGAACGTCTTGACCCCAAACGACCGCGTTGGAGAACAAGCGATGCGACCTCCGCGCCACTTCTCAAGACGCTGCCCTGCGAACCCGCCAAGAAGGCCTATATAAGGGTAAGAAAGCCGGAAAAAAAGCAAGAGTTGTTCAGCCATTGAACTGGGCAGCTCGGTCAGCTATCCTCGCTACTCCTCAGCTGTGACCACAAGAATCTTGTGACGGTATACTACAGGAAATCGTAAGATAGATATAAATAATAATTTACAAGAAGAATATTGATGGTGATTCTTAATTAAGGATATTTATTCATGGTTTTGTGATGGTTTACGGTTAATGTAAATATTGGTAATGGGTTGGTTTTGAAAAAAATAAAAATAAAACATTACTTGCCTTTTATGCATTTCCATGAAAATAATATAAAAAATAAATAAAAAGAAGTAAATACTAAACTAAGTAAATAAATATACAATTCTACTACGTGGATTTTAATAAACTAAATATATTCTAAGAACCTGGAAATATCATAATACATGAGTATAAACCTATTGCATCAAACTTTATTATGGACTTGTAGTTACATCATTCCCCTAGAATAAGATTAAATCTCATCAAACAACTACATCCGTAATAAATGGGGGCCTGACCGGGAATTTTTTTTTCTTATTTTGATAATTCTTCTTTTATGCACCATCAAAATCTCTTTGTGTATGATCGTTGATTTTATTGCAGGTTTGTCAGGATAGTGTTACTTTAGATTTCATTTAGACTTAAAAGTGTTTACTACTGAGATAGTATTTCCTGCTAAATGAGTAATGGAGTACTTGGAACTGATCACTCCCGTCTTGCTTGACCTGTAATACTGTAGAAAATACGCGGATTCCCCATGTCAACATAGTAGCTAGATTAGTCAGGACTCTAATAATAATCACGCCTTGGCAGACAGCGTCAGTCCGACCAGGAATAAGGAATTCATCCGGATCTACTTAGTGGGATACTTAATGCCGTACTTTTACATTTACATTTAAAGTAAAATATCCGGATCTTCTCACAGGTTAATTAATACCGTAACCTTATTTCTCATAGAGACGAGTTATACAATTAACAGCTCGCTCTATCTTATCACGTTAACATCACCTACTTAATAAGGGTGATCACAAACAATCACTGTAATAGTGTTTATGAATCAGATTAGGGATTCATCCGGCGACATTAATACCGTACCCTTTTTTCTTTGTTCATGAACCGCGGGATTGTTTCCACGTACTTTCTCCTAGTTAGGCTAAGCAAGTCAAAATGCTGAGAATTTGTTCTTGTTTCCGTCTGCTTCATTCATGGTATTTTTAAGCCATTATCTAACTTGGGTGTTAGTACGTCATTAAGTCAACTGTTCGATATTAGCCTGTCAACTAACGTAGGGATTATTAGCAAACATTCCTGCAATAATTTCAATTATGTATTCTGCTATAAATTAATCGAACAGTAACTTCTATTCAAATATTATTCCTTTACAATGTCTAAATTTAATGCTAAAGAATTTTGTGAAAATCCTACACTTGAGCAATTAGCCGAACCTATTAAGAAAGATGATTGGCGCTTTATTGCTCAATACTTCTCGGTACCTCATTCGGGTTCAGCAACTAAGAAAGTAATTAAGGAACTAGTATTAGAAAATCTAATTCAAAGAGAATTACTTCCCTCTGAAGCCACTGATTCTTTAAACCCTCAAGATCCCGAACTGCTTGACGTTAGAGACACTTCCATGCTGTCTGATCAGAAAGAGGAGTCTTGGTCCACGGCTCGACTAGAATTTGAAAAGTATGCGTTAGATTTAAAACTTAAGGTAGAAAAGCAAAGATTAGAAGAAAGAGCAAGAGACAGAGAAATAGAAATAGCTAAACTTAAATAAGAAGAAAGAAAACTAGAAGCTAAATTAAATGGCACGGGCGATACTGATTCTGTCATTAATGATACGTTCAATTTAACTAAGAATCTACCCCTTGTTCCTTCATTTCTTGAAAATGATCCTGATGGCTCATTCCGTAACTTTGAGAAAACTGCTGAACACTTTAAATGGCCCTATGCTGAGTGGACTTGGCTTCTCCAACCTAAATTAAGCGGTAAAGCTGCCATCACCTTTTCAAATCTTGATTGCATTGATGATTATGAATCCATAAAACAGTCTATTCTTGATGCTTATGCAATCACACCTGACGGCTACAGACAAAAATTTCGAAGTCTTACTAAGTCTCCTCATGGTACCTTTGCTGAATTTTTTACTGAGAAGGCTAGATTGTTTAACAAATGGCTAGATTCAACGTCAACTAAATCTTTCTCACAATTAAAAGAACTTCTTATTTTAGAAGAAGTAAAAAGAAAGTTACCCTTCGATATCCTTAAGCATATAGAAGATAGGGGTGAAACCGATCTCCTTAAAGCAGCACAAATAGCTGATTCATTGCGCTTTTGAAAAGGTCACAGCTGGGTAAGGTTGACCAGGTTAGATTTTATGTACAGTCCTCCTCTGGTGAAAACCTTGGGAATGGTGGTGGTAAAGCTGGCAAAATTGCACCATTAAACTTTTGTTCTTATTGCAAGCGAGCAGGTCATACCATAGACAAGTGCAAAGACCCAAAGTGTAGAAAGTCTGGCATAAATGTAAGACCATTCATAAATCCAAGCATCCAAGCTTTTGAACCAAAACCAGTGGCAAGTGTGACAAATGTAAACTCTCCAGATCCATTCAGTGATTTTAAATATCGGGGAACTGTCTCTCATGATTCAATGAGTAAATCATATCCCATACTCATCCTTAGGGACACTGGAGCTGCTCAAAGTATACTTCTAAAGTCTGCTTTACCTGGAATTGAGACAAAATATACAGGTGAAAAAGTTCTTGTTAAAGACTTGACTTCCAAAATTAGTTATAAACTAGCAAATATTTTTCTCACTTCTGATTTTGTATCAGGGGAAATAAAGCTAGCTGTGACAGAAAATAATTTTCCAATAGAGGGAATAAGTTTAATTCTTGGACATGATCTAGCAGGGAAATTAGTGTACCCTACAATTAATGTTGTTGCTAAGCCTTTAACCTATAGCCCAACTAAAGAACTGGATCAGAAACAACCTCATATTTTCCCTGTGTGTGCTGTTATTCGTTCTAAGCTATATAAGAAATCTTCCTTAGAAAAAGAAAATCCAGTTGATAATTTGATCTCACAAGAGATCACACAAAGTAAATTAATTGCAGCTCAAAACGATGACCCCTCTCTTGCTAAATGCAGACATGTTGCCTCAGACAGTCTTAAAGATCAAAAGGTCCCTGGTTTTTATTATCATGACGGACTATTAATGAGAGTATTCCGTCCTCCTGAACTCCGTGCTTTAGATACATGGTCAGAAGTACATCAAGTTGTAATTCCGTTGTCAGTTAGGAAATCAGTCATGACACTTGCACATGATGGTTTAGCAGGTCACTTAGGTATTCAAAAAACCTACAAGAAAATACTTCAAAATTTCTATTGGCCAGGTATGAAGAAAGATGTTACACTATTTATCAGGTCTTGCCATGTGTGTCAAGTTGGGGGAAAACCCAATCAAATAATTCCAAGAGCTCCTTTACATCCTATTCGAGTAGACTCGGATCCATTTAAAAGAATTGTAATTGACTGTGTAGGACCACTGCCTAAAACAAAGAAAGGGAACCATTATCTCTTTACAATTATGGTTACTGCTACAAGATATCCACAGGTTTACCCTTTAAAGAATATTTCTGCCAATTCCATTGTAAAATGTCTACTTCAATTTTTTACTTCATTTGGAATCCCTAAAGAGATTCAATGTGACAAAGGCAGTAATTTCACAAGTGACTTGTTTCAAAAAGTCTTAGAACTGTTGGGTATCTCGCAACAAATGTCAACAGCTTATCATCCCCAGTCACAAGGTTGCCTTGAGAGATTTCACCAGACCTTAAAATCTATGCTAAAAAAGTATTGCTTAGAGACAGGGAATTCCTGGGATGAGAACATTCATTTTCTTCTGTTTGCCCTGAGGGAATGTCCACAAGAATCACTTGGATATTCTCCATTTGAATTACTATATGGAAGACAGATTAGAGGTCCACTTAAAGTTCTTAAAGATCAGTGGTTTTCAGACTCTTCAGATCCCCCTAATCAAACAGTGGCATCTTACATAGATAATCTTAGAGCTAAGTTATCAGAGGCAAGGAAATTGGCTCTCTCTAATCTTCATAACGTTCAAATCAAAATGAAGTCTTCTCATGATTTAAAATCTCAAACTCGAGTATTCTCTCCAGGAGACAAGGTTTTATTGTTCCTTCCAATTCCAGGAAACCCTCTAAAGAGCAAATTCATTGGGCCTTATGTTGTTTCTCATAAAGTTTCTGATTACAATTATGTAGTTCAAACTCCTGATAGACGTAAAGATACCCAGTTGGTACATATCAATTTAATCAAATCGCATATTGACAGGCAGCCAAAGGAGGACTTTGCCAAAGGCAAATCTATTGCATGTATGATTCCTCAGGAATCTCCCATAACTTCTATGTCTAACGAGTATATTGAGGAGACTGATTACATAGAAATCCCAGGTCCTCATAATCCACATAACTCTGAGATAATAGCTAATCTTCATAAATATTTAAATTACTTGCCTGCTTCAAAGTTAAATGATGTATATCTAATACTGAAAGATTTTCCTCAGGTAATAGCTGATAACCCAGGGTTTTGTGGCCATACTCTACATGATGTTGAACTCACTCCCGAGGTAAGACCCATTAGGCAAAGTTCATATAGACTCAGTCCAGAGAAGAAAGCTGTTATGAAGAAGGAAGTAGATTATCTACTTGATCATGGTTTAGCTGAACCAAGTAACTATCCATGGGCTTCACCCTCACTGCTAGTGCCAAAACCTGACGGTACCAGTAGATTATGTACAGACTACCGAAAGTTAAATAAAGTAACTATACCTGACTCCTATCCTCTTCCTTTAATTGAAGAACTTGTAGAGTCGATAGGACAAGCCAAATTCATAACCAAAATTGATATGCAGAAAGGTTACTATCAAATAGGATTAACAGATAATGCTAAAATCATATCTGCTTTTATAACTCCTTTTGGTTTGTATAATTATACAGTAATGCCTTTTGGGATGTGTAATGCACCAGCCACCTTTCAACGAGCAATCAATTATACCATTCAGGGTCTTGAAGGTGTTAAATCTTATTTAGATGATTTACTTGTAATCTCCGACTCATGGGATGTTCATATCCGTAGGCTACGCTCTCTGTTCTCCCGCTTAGACGAAGCTAGGATTCACCATCAACTTGGCCAAATCTACTTTCTGCAGTGCCTCCGTGACCTACTTGGGACATATCGTGGGTCAGAGACGAACGTTGCCCAAACAGGCAAACGTAGAAGCAATCCAGGCA
>NC_061850.1:29185433-29190433 GCF_019202785.1 Penaeus chinensis | reverse complement strand
CCAACTTTCGATTGCAGAGATAAGGAATGTGTGTTTGTGTGTGTGTGTGTGTTTGTGTTTGTGTGTGATGTGTGTTTGTGTTTGTCTGTGTGTGTGTGTGTTTGTGTGTGTGTGTGTGTGTGTGTGTTTGTGTGTATGTGTGCTTGTATGTGCGTGTGTGTGTTTGTTTGTGTGTGTGTGTGTTTGTGTGTGTGTTTGTGTGTATGTGTGTTTGTATGTGTGTGTGTTTGTTTGTGTGTGTGTGTGTATGTGTGTGTTCGTGTTTGTGTGTGTTTTCATTCTTTAAATTCAGATTCCATCCACCCACCCACCCATCTACCCACCCACCCACCCATCCACCCACCCACCCACCCATCCACCCAACCACCCACCCACCCACCCACCTATCCACCCAACCACCCACCCATCCACCCACCCACCCATCCATCCATCCATTCATCCATCCATCCATCCATCCATCCACTCACCCATCCACCCATCCACCCATCCATCCATCCACCCATCCATCCACCCACCCACCCACCCATCTACCCACCCACCCACCCATCCACCCACCCACCCATCCACCCACTCATCCATCCATCCATCCACCCACCCATCCATCCATCCATCCCTCCACCCATCCATCAACCCACCCACCCATCCATCCACCCATCCACCCACCCACCCATCCATCCACCCACCCACCCATCCATCCACCCACCCACCCATCCACCCACACACCCATCCATCCATCCATCCACACACCCACTCACCCACCCATCCATAAACCCACCCACCCACCCACCCATCCTTCCACCCATCCATCCACCCACCCATCCATTCATCCACCCATCCATCCACCCACCCACCCACCCATCTACCCACCCACCCACCCATCCACCCACTCATCCATCCATCCATCCACCCACCCATCCATCCATCCATCCACCAACCCATCCATCAACCCACCCACCCATCCACCCATCCACCCATCCACCCACACACCCACCCACCCACTTTTCCATCCATCCATCCATCCACCCCCCCACCTATCCATCCATCCACCTACCCACTCATCCACCCACACACCCACCCATCCATCCATCCACCCACCCACCCATCCATCCATCCCCCCAACCATCCACCCATCAATCCACCCATCCACCCACACACCCACCCACCCATCCATCTATCAATCCAGACACCCACCCACCCACCCATCCATAAACCCACCCACCCACCCACCCATCCATCCACCCATCCATCCATCCATCTACCACCCATCCATCCATCCACCCATCCATCCACCCACCCACCCATCTACCCACCCACCCACCCATCCACCCACCCACCCACCCATCCACCCAACCACCCACCCACCCACCCACCTATCCACCCAACCACCCACCCATCCACCCACCCACCCATCCATCCATCCACTCATCCATCCATCCATCCATCCATCCACTCACCCACCCACCCACCCACCCATCCATCCATCCATCCACCCACCCACCCACCCATCCATCCACCCACCCACCCATCCATCCATCCACCCACCCACCCACCCATCCATCCATCCACCCACCCACCCATCCATCCACCCACCCACCCATCCATCCATCCGTCCACCCACCCACCCACCCATCCATCCGTCCACCCACCCACCCACCCATCCATCCGTCCACCCACCCACCCACCCATCCATCCGTCCACCCACCCACCCACCCATCCATCCGTCCACCCACCCACCCACCCTACCATCCATCCATCCACCCACCCACCCATCCATCCATCTGTAGCGAATGGCTACAGTTGTGTTGCAAGTAAAACGTGGTAGCGTTTGTGGCATGCGCGACAAGGCATCGCGGATCAGCCCCAACACAGCGAGCAATACGGGCGTTCGTCCGAATTATCTTTCTTGCTTAGACAATCATCTTGGGTTTTAATTACTATCACTTATACTCTTAAACCCAATATCTTACTTTGTGTGTAATTCTGCCAGATGAAGGATGGAGTTAAGGAAATTAATAATCGTAGGTAGTGGATCCCGATTATATTATAAATACAAAACTTTAACAAGAAACATAAAACACGAAGAAATATAAAACGCGAACAAGAAATGTAAAACACGAACAAGAAATGTAAAATAAGAACAAAAAATGTAAAATACTAACAAGAAAAGTAAATTGTTAACAAGAAATGTAAAACATCACATTAAAATTCACAACAAGCAGCGGCGGTCACTATACGGCACAATCACTGGGGCACACAGATAAGCATTCTCAAATTCCACAGGTGAGCACAGTAGGGTCACGAAGCGGCACTATACATAACCTGACAGTGGTGGCGATGTGGTGCGGAGATAGCGCCGCCCGAGCAAAAAGAATCCGCGCTAGGACAAAAGTTGCGTGGAGCAGAACCTGGAAGAGCTCCGGTCGTCGCTACCTGCTGTCTGCCTTCCTGCGACCCCCCGGCACGCTAACCTCAGCTGGCGCGAACCACCGCGACGACAGGGGGATAGCCAAACAAGCTGGGGGCTGATAGCTGGCTCGTCGCTGATCCACGCAGTTTATTACAGACGCGTTGCAAGCACGAACATGTGTCGTTCTATAGTAATGGTCATAGGATATCAGATCCCTACAAAGTCCTCAGCAGCACAAAATACCATTACATGTTAGATCAGGCGAAGATCCGTACGGGCGTTAACGTCGGCAGCAAACAAGGGATGAAAATGAGGTGTGGGTATAAGGGCGAGAATGGCGTGCCACTACACATCCACCCACCCACCCACCCATCCATCCATCCATCCACCCACCCACCCACCCATCCATCCATCCACCCACCCACCCATCCATCCATCCACCCACCCACCCACCCATCCATCCATCCACCCACCCACCCATCCATCCATCCGTCCACCCACCCACCCACCCATCCATCCGTCCACCCACCCACCCACCCATCCATCCGTCCACCCACCCACCCACCCATCCATCCGTCCACCCACCCACCCACCCATCCATCCATCCACCCATCCACCCACCCACCCATCCATCCATCCACGCACCCACCCACCCATCCATCCATCCACCCATCCACCCACCCACCCACCCACCCACCCACCCATCCATCCATCCACCCACCTACCCACCCACCCACCCACCCACCCATCCATCCATCCATCCACCCACCCACCCACCCACCCATCCATCCGTCCACCCACCCACCCACCCATCCATCCATCCACCCACCCACCCACCCACCCACCCACCCACCCACCCATCCATCCATCCATCCATTTTTTTCTTTTTGAATTCGTGAATACGAGATACCTTTTTATTCTTCTTCTTGTTAACCATAGTTTTTTTTTCCCTCTGTTTTCTGGATTAGATTTATGATATTTTCCTTTTTTTTCTTTTTTTTTCAACAAATGCATCTTCATGAAAGAAAGGAAAAATAAACATCTTTCTTACCTATTCAACCTTTTCAGTTTCTCTCGTGCATTATTCACAAAACTTTTTTTTTTTAAACCCGACGACATAAAACTTGCAAAAACATCATGTGTCTTTGCAGCTTCAACATTTGCAGCCTGCATTGCTCTCTTCTCTTTTGATTTCCTACCTAAAGCTCTTGCATGAGTCCCAGTGCTTGTTTACATTTTGGAGGAGATACTTAAAGGAATGTAGTACTAATGTGTGTGTTGTGTGTGTATGTGTGTGTATGTGTATATTTATGTGCGTGTGTGTGTGTTTGTGTGTGTATTTATGTGTGTGTGTGTATGTGTGTATTTATGTGTGTGTGTGTGTGTGTGTGTTTATGTGTGTGTGTGTGTGTGTGTTGAGTTACACATTCTACGGCAACTTTCCTTGGACTGTGTATCCAAAGTTTGTATTTGTGTAGATGAACAGTAAGTTGGAAATACAAAATTTCCTACAAAGTGTACAAGCACACACATAAACACACAAACACACACACACACATCTGCATACTGCTAAGTTTATATCAAAATGACTATCAAAATCACTTGACCCACTATATATAATTAATTGCGAGGTCGGCACAACAACATATAAATTATTTACCTACTCTAAGTGAGATTATTCACATCTAAACCTTTTATATTTCAATTTTCGTATTTTAGTGTAGGTAAAAAGTTAGGAATGGCGGAGAGAAAAGTTCATGAACATTATAACTTTATTAAACTGTTCCTCTCTCATTCTGTTTCCCATTAACGATGATAAAACAAAGAGAAAAAAGCAAATTGACCATTTAATGTTATTAGCGAGATTCATAATGTTCCGAGATTTATAATTTATGAAGTTAGTTCCTTTCATTTCTTTGAGAAAGTACATGAGCGTGTGTTTGAACAAAACTATATGATCAGATAAAATGCTGCAGATGTAGATAAACACAGGAAGAAATAGAAATACGTAATTATCATTCTCATTTTCATACACCTTTGTGTAAATATTCTCTATTAAATCTTAAACTCATTTAGATAAAGAAATAATACAGTTTCAAAGACCATGTATGCCTCAGTATATAAAAGAAGTTTGGCACAGGTTACACAAGGCTACACTCTCGAACTTTTTCAATAAAGACTTACTTGAATATATGTTCTACGTGCTTGCCTTCACATTGCTCCAATCTAATTTAGAAAATTTACAGGCAAGAAAACTTCGCTATGGAATTTCACGCCATGTCTGTCATTCGATTACTGTTGTAGGTTGTTTTAGATTTTCTTTCGTGGTTCGCATGTACGAGGTCCGTGTGTGCAAATATACAATCACACATATACCTCATGCACACACACTAAAAAGTCGAATTATGTTTGACAGAGGAAAATTCTTGTATTAATAGTGGTATTCATGTTAAGGGCGATGTGTGGGGTTTTGTGTCAGTCAGTGCAGTTGATATACAAATAAAAACACACGCAAACACACATACATGTATACATCTCTCTCTCTTTTTCTGCCTCTGTGCACGCACACACACACACACACACACACACACAC
>NC_061850.1:29177933-29180433 GCF_019202785.1 Penaeus chinensis | reverse complement strand
GTCTTTCTATTTGGCTGTCTGTCCATTTATCTGTTAATTTTATATCTATATAAATCTTGATGACATTGCCATTTCAACATCAGTCACCGTCAGGACAGGTCAGGTCAGGTAAGGTCATTGGTTCAATTTCCTTTACAGACCGCCCTGACCCTTTCCAATTAACGAGTTTTTTCACTGATTATTTCTCGTGCCATTTCTATCCGAATTAAATAAATTTTCATTCAATCCAGGTCTGAGGTTTTGAGCCTATCTGAGAAAAATAGATACAGTGCCTTTACGTCGACAGATTGATTGATTGTTTAGAATTATCTGCCGCGTGAATTACCTCAACAGAAGTCTTATGATAATGATAAGAAATACAAATAAAAAAGAAGAAGGACGATAATAAAAAAAAAACCTACTTATTCAAGAAAAAAAAAAAATATCTATAAACAAAGTACACAAAATATAAAAGAAGAAATATACATTTTCAAAAGCGCAAGAAAAACTTACGACCATGACCCTAGTGTACAGCATTATCCAAACATCCCCGATCCAATACTGACCTTCAACATCACTTCATATCCTTGTAAAGGGAAGGGAAAAGAGAGATATTGGGGAAGTCATCAAGGGAAGGAACCGCTCTGTGCTGGGGCGAGAGGAAAGGGGAGGAAAGGGGAGGAAAAAGAAAGGGGGAAGGGAAAGGGGGGGGGAGGGAGGGAGGGGGAGACGGAAGAGCAGGGGGAGGGAGGGGGAGGGAGGGGGGCAGGAGGGAAGGTTGGAGGAGGAGGGAAGGATTTATAGCTAGCTAGATAGATTGATAGACAAGAGAGGTGGATAGACAAAGAAATAGATAGACACAGAGAGAAAGAGAGAGAGAGACACAGAAAGAGAGAGATAGCAGGAAGAGACTAAAAATGCATCCAATGAGAAAAACAGAGAGAAAGGGAGAGAAGGAATGAATGCAACACACACACACACACACACACACACACACACACACACACACACACACACACACACAATCACAAAGATATATATAGATAGAAATGTAACCAACAAAAAAATATATTTCATATAAATCAAAAGAAAATTTTCAATGATATACAGGATTTAATATATCAATTCTAATCAAAGAAATGCAATGATCATTTAATTTATGATTTGTCGAATGAAATTGGGAAACATGTTATACGTTATATACATATGCATGCTCTAAGAGAGAGAGGGAAACAGAAATAGAAAAAGAGAGATTGAAAAACATTGATAGAAATTGGAATATAAATATAAACGAAAGAAAGAATCATTTTCAGAGAAGGAGAAAAGAAAGAAAAAACGACAGATGTAACACAATAATAGAAACAGAAATGAAAGACAGAAAGAAAGACTCATGTTCATAGAAGTAGAAAAGAGAGACAAAAAAGTTGATAGACAGAAACACAAAAATGAAAGAAAAAAAGACTAAAGAATGATTTCCGGTGAATATAGAAAACAAAATACAATAAATTATATAGATAGACATATACATATCTAAATAAAAACGGAAGAAAGATGAAATAAACGTTTTCGTAGAAATTGAAAAAAAAATAGATAGAAACACAAAAATAGAAATATATATGAAAGAAAAATGAAAAATATGATAGATAGAAGCATTAAAATATAAATAAAAACGAAAGAAAGATATCAAAAAAATGATAGAAACACAAAAATAGAAATATATATGAAAGAAAAATGAAAAATATGATAGATAGAAGCATTAAAATAGAAATAAAAACGAAAGAAAGATATTAAAAAAATGATAGAAACACAAAAATAGAAATATATATGAAAGAAAAATGAAAAATATGATAGATAGAAGCATTAAAATAGAAATAAAAACGAAAGAAAGATATTAAAAAAATGATAGAAACACAAAAATAGAAATATATATGAAAGAAAAATGAAAAATATGATAGATAGAAGCATTAAAATAGAAATAAAAACGAAAGAAAGATATTTAAAGAATGATAGAAACAAAAATGGAAACAGAAATGAATGAAAAGGCAGAGAGAAAGAATCGTTTTCGCTTTCTCGTGCACCGGACGAAAGCCGGGAGAGTGATTATTCTTTTTGAAGTGCACAGACGAGAGTGAAATTGATAAGGCTTCAGAGGAGGAAAATAGAAAGTTTTCTTTGGAGAAAGGAAGAAAAAATGGCAGGTTTTCCATGATTAAGGCAAAGGGACATGGTGGTGAGCATATGCGTATATTCATAATCACATACTCATAAACTTGTGTACACACATGCACATATACAAGCATACTATTGCTACAACTAATATACATACACCCATCCCCCACATACAGACCCACACACAAACACACACACACACACACACACACGTGTGCGTGTGTGTGTGTGTGTGCATGTATATATATATATATATATATATATATATATATATATATATGTGTGTGTGTGTGTGTGTGTGTGTGTGTGTGTGTGTGTGTGTGTGTGTGTGTGTGTGCGAGCGTGTGTGTGT
>NC_061850.1:29102933-29127933 GCF_019202785.1 Penaeus chinensis | reverse complement strand
TATTTATGTACAAGCACATTTACCAGGAATGAATATGGCCATTTAAAATGGGCCCACCAATGAGAAGTTCCTTGCCCAAGGGAACAGCGCGCCGGCCGGGGATCGAACTCGAGAACCTGGATCTGACGACGAATCGAGGTCTGATGCTCTAACCACTCGGTCACCGCGTCCTCAATAGATAATGTTGCCCAAATCCTTAAATGTTGCCAAGACCCTCCCCGCAGGCACTTCCTTCTTCTTCCAATTCATTGCGTGTACGGTTGAGTGCATAGATGTGTGCATGTGCGTGTATGTGCAAGGGTATGTGCGTTTGCGCAAGATAATGTATGTGTATGTGTATTAGTTATAACGATAGTAATACTAATAATTATAATGATGATAATAATAGTGATAAAAATAAAATAATAATAATAACAATAATAATAATAATAATAGTGATAATGATGCTGATGATAATAATGGTAATAATAATAATGATAATAATAATATTATTATTATTAAAAATAAAATCAAATTTCTATTTTCAAAATATTTCGATAATAATAATAATAATAAAAACAGTGATAATGAGAATAATAATTATGATAATAACACTAATGACATTTCAAATAGTGATGATATTAATAATGATTACCATTATAACAGTAATGATAATAATGATAATAATAATAATAATAATAATAGTAATAATAATGGTGATAATTATAATAATGAGAAAAACTAATAATAACAACGTTAATGATGGTGATAATAATAATAATAATATAAATAATAATAATAATAATCATAATCATAATAATAATGATATTACCAATGATAATAACAAAAATAATTACGGTAATAATATTGATAATGATAATCATTATAATAATGCTAATAATAATAACGATAATAATAGTAATGATAATAATAGTAGATAATAATACTAATAAAGATGATGATAACGACAATAATAATAATAATAATGCTAATAATAGTAACAATAAAAATATTATAATGATAATAATGATAGTGATAATAATAATATCAATAGTGATACTGATAATGGAATTCGTAATGATGGTAATAATAACATTAATAATCCTTAATTATAACAACAATAATAACAATAACGATCATAATAGTAATAATATTTCTAATGATAATGATGGTTAAATAGTATCAGTATCATTATTATTACCAAGAGTAACAATAATGATGATGATGGTATGATGATAATAGTAATAATGACATAACAACAATCCCTCTCTATTGACCCGGGCTTGGGACTGGCACTGACTCGGGCTGGCAATATTATTACCGTAGTATTCCCAGTGAGTGGCTAGATTATTTTCTTTTTTGTCATTATTGCAGTTGTTATTATCATTATTTATCTTCTCCCTCTCCTACCCTATTCCCTTATCATTATTACATATTTATTATTATTTCGACTTTGCCTTATTCTTTCTCGCAAATTTTCTTATCGCATGGTTTCGCTTTTTCTCTTTTCGCTTTATTTTCCCTTTTGGTTACGCATGTTTATTATTTACTCTTTTCGCAGTTCATTTGTTTCGAATTTTTATCGCACTTTAGACGCATTTTCTTTGTTATTTTCTCTTTATCACTTCGGTTTATTTCGCACGATTATTTTTCTTTATTTATTTTCTGTCTAGAACATTTATCGCACATTTTACGCATTTCACTTATTCTTCTTTTATGTATATGTCGCACACTTATTTGTATTTTCTTTTTCTTTTTCGAATATTTTTCACACTATTGACGCATTTTCTATTTTCTATCCATCACATCGATTTATTTCGCACACTTATTTTTATTTTATTTTCCTATTGCGACTTTGATCGCACTTTTAACGCATTTTCTACTTTCGCTTTTTCTTATTTTCTATTTATTTCGCGTTATTATTTTTCTTTCCTATTTCGAATTTTTATCGCATTTTTAACGCATTTTCTACTTTCGCTTTTTCTTATTTTCTATTGTCGCTCTTCTTTCTTTTTCTTGCTTCGCTTCCCTTCGGTACCTGTTGGAAGCACCTGTTACCTGTTTGTTACCTGATGGAATCTACACATTACACACATATTTACAGACATATTGGTATACGTATACTTGAAAGTTCAGAGAATTGCATAGAGACATAGTTATATACACACATATATATTTACACAATTAATTTAAGTCACAGATAAATATTTATGTAAAATTACATTTACCAGGATTGAATATGGTCATTTAAAATAGGGCCACCAGTGAGAAGTTCCTTGCCCAAGGGAACAGCGCGCCGGCCGGGGATCGAACTCGAGAACCTGGATCTGACGACGAATCGAGGTCTGATGCTCTAACCACTCGGTCACCGCGTCCTCAATAGATACTGTTGCACAAATCCTTAAATGTTGCCAAGACCCTCCCCGCAGGCACTTCCTTCTTCTTCCTCTTCATTGCGTGTACGTGTGAGTGCATAGGTGTGTGCATGTGCGTTTGCGCAAGAGAATGTATGTGTATGTGTATTAGTTATAGCGATAGTAATACTAATAATTATAACGATGATAATAATAGTGATAAAAATAATAATAATAACAATAATAAAATTAATAATAATAATAGTGATAATGATGCTGATGATAATAATGGTAATAATAATAATGATAATAATAATATTATTATTATTAAAAATAAAATCAAATTTCTATTTTCAACATATTTCGATAATAATAATAATAAAAACAGTGATAATGAGAATAATAATTATGATAATAACACTAATGACATTTCAAATAGTGATGATATTAATAATAATTACCATTATAACAGTAATGATAATAATGATAATAATAATAATAATAATAATAGTAATAATAATGGTGATAATTATAAGAATGAGAACAACTAATAATAACAAGATAATAATAATAATAATAATAATAATAATAATAATAATAATGATATTACCAATGATAATAACAAAAATAATTACGGTAATAATATTGATAATGATAATCATTATAATAATGCTAATAATAATAACGATAAAAATAGTAATGATAATAATAGTAGATAATAATACTAATAAAGATGATGATAACGACAATAATAATGCTAATAATAATAATATTTCTAATAATAGTAACAATAAAAATATTATAATGATAGTAATGATAGTGATAATAATGATATCAATAGTGATACTGATAATGGAATTCGTAATGATGGTAATAATAATATTAATAATCCTTAATTATAACAACAATAACAACAATAACGATCATAATAGTAATAATATTTCTAATGATAATGATGGTTAAATAGTAGCAGTATCATTATTATTTCCAAGAGTAACAATAATGATGATGATGGTATGATGATAATAGTAATAATGACATAACAACAATCCCTCTCTATTGACCCGGGCTTGGGACTGGCACTGACTCGGGCTGGCAATATTATTACCGTAGTATTCCCAGTGAGTGGCTAGATTTTCTTTTTTGTCATTATTGCAGTTGTTATTATCATTATTTATCTTCTCCCTATTCTACCCTATTCCCTTATCATTATTACATATTTATTATTATTTCGACTTTGCCTTATTCTTTCTCGCAAATTTTCTTATCGCATGGTTTCGCTTTTTCTCTTTTCGCTTTATTTTCTGTTTTGTTAACGCATGTTTATTATTTACTCTTTTCGCAGTTCATTTGTTTCGAATTTTTATCGCACTTTGGACGCATTTTCTTTCTTATTTTCTCTTTAGCACTTCGGTTTATTTCGCACGATTATTTTTCTTTATTTATTTTCTGTCTAGAACATTTATCGCACATTTTACGCATTTGACTTATTCTTCTTTTATGTATATGTCGCACACTTATTTGTATTTTCTTTTTCTATTTCGAATATTTTTCACACTATTGACGCATTTTCTATTTTCTATCCATCACATCGATTTATTTCGCACACTTATTTTTATTTTATTTTCCTATTGCGACTTTGATCGCACTTTTAACGCATTTTCTACTTTCGCTTTTTCTTATTTTCTATTTATTTCGCATTATTATTTTTCTTTCCTATTTCGATTTTTTATCGCATTTTTAACGCATTTTCTACTTTCGCTTTTTCTTATTTTCTATTGTCGCTCTTCTTTCTTTTTCTTGCTTCGCTTCCCTTCGGTACCTGTTGGAAGCACCTGTTACCTGTTTGTTACCTACATATATGGAATCTACATATTACACACATATTTACAGACATATTGGTATACGTATACTTGAAAGTTCAGAGAATTGCATAGAGACATAGTTATATACACACATATATATGTACACAATTAATTTAAGTCACAGATGAATATTTATGTAAAATTACATTTACCAGGATTGAATATGGTCATTTAAAATAGGGCCACCAGTGAGAAGTTCCTTGCCCAAGGGAACAGCGCGCCGGCCGGGGATCGAACTCGAGAACCTGGATCTGACGACGAATCGAGGTCTGATGCTCTAACCACTCGGTCACCGCGTCCTCAATAGATACTGTTGCACAAATCCTTAAATGTTGCCAAGACCCTCCCCGCAGGCACTTCCTTCTTCTTCCTCTTAATTGCGTGTACGTGTGAGTGCATAGGTGTGTGCATGTGCGTGTATGTGCAAGGGTATGTGCGTTTGCGCAAGAGAATGTATGTGTATGTGTATTAGTTATAGCGATAGTAATACTAATAATTATAACGATGATAATAATAGTGATAAAAATAATAATAATAACAATAATAAAATTAATAATAATAATAGTGATAATGATGCTGATGATAATATTGGTAATAATAATAATGATAATAATAATATTATTATTATTAAAAATAATATCAAATTTCTATTTTCAACATATTTCGATAATAATAGTAATAAAAACAGTGATAATGAGAATAATAATTATGATAATAACACTAATGACATTTCAAATAGTGATGATATTAATAATAATTACCATTATAACAGTAATGATAATAATGATAATAATAATAATAATAATAATAGTAATAATAATGGTGATAATTATAAGAATGAGAACAACTAATAATAACAACGTTAATGATGGTGATAATAATAATAATAATAATAATAATAATAATAATAATAATAATAATGATATTACCAATGATAATAACAAAAATAATTACGGTAATAATATTGATAATGATAATCATTATAATAATGCTAATAATAATAACGATAAAAATAGTAATGATAATAATAGTAGATAATAATACTAATAAAGATGATGATAACGACAATAATAATAATAATATTTCTAATAATAGTAACAATAAAAATATTATAATGATAGTAATGATAGTGATAATAATGATATCAATAGTGATACTGATAATGGAATTCGTAATGATGGTAATAATAATATTAATAATCCTTAATTATAACAACAATAACAACAATAACGATCATAATAGTAATAATATTTCTAATGATAATGATGGTTAAATAGTATCAGTATCATTATTATTACCAAGAGTAACAATAATGATGATGATGGTATGATGATAATAGTAATAATGACATAACAACAATCCCTCTCTATTGACCCGGGCTTGGGACTGGCACTGACTCGGGCTGGCAATATTATTACCGTAGTATTCCCAGTGAGTGGCTAGATTATTTTCTTTTTTGTCATTATTGCAGTTGTTATTATCATTATTTATCTTCTCCCTATTCTACCCTATTCCCTTATCATTATTACATATTTATTATTATTTCGACTTTGCCTTATTCTTTCTCGCAAATTTTCTTATCGCATTGTTTCGCTTTTTCTCTTTTCGCTTTATTTTCTGTTTTGTTAACGCATGTTTATTATTTACTCTTTTCGCATTTCATTTGTTTCGAATTTTTATCGCACTTTGGACGCATTTTCTTTGTTATTTTCTCTTTAGCACTTCGGTTTATTTCGCACGATTATTTTTCTTTATTTATTTTCTGTTTCGAACATTTATTGCACATTTTACGCATTTGACTTATTCTTATTTTATTTATATGTCGCACACTTATTTGTATTTTCTTTTTCTATTTCGAATATTTTTCACACTATTGACGCATTTTCTATTTTCTATCCATCACATCGATTTATTTCGCACACTTATTTTTATATTATTTCTCTATTTCGACTTTGATCGCACTTTTAACGCATTTTCTACTTTCGCTTTTTCTTATTTTCTATTTATTTCGCATTATTATTTTTCTTTCCTATTTCGAATTTTTATCGCATTTTTAACGCATTTTCTACTTTCGATTTTTCTTATTTTCTATTGTCGCTCTTCTTTCTTTTTCTTGCTTCGCTTCCCTTCGGTACCTGTTGGAAGCACCTGTTACCTGTTTGTTACCTACATATATGGAATCTACATATTACACACATATTTACAGACATATTGGTATACGTATACTTGAAAGTTCAGAGAATTGCATAGAGACATAGTTATATACACACATATATATTTACACAATTAATTTAAGTCACAGATAAATATTTATGTAAAATTACATTTACCAGGATTGA
Organism: Penaeus chinensis; assembly: GCF_019202785.1. Lineage (NCBI taxonomy): Eukaryota > Metazoa > Arthropoda > Malacostraca > Decapoda > Penaeidae > Penaeus > Penaeus chinensis. The sequence goes on along the minus strand of NC_061850.1, from coordinate 29,121,396 downwards.
ATATGGTCATTTAAAATAGGGCCACCAGTGAGAAGTTCCTTGCCCATGGGAACAGCGCGCCGGCCGGGGATCGAACTCGAGAACCTGGATCTGACGACGAATCGAGGTCTGATGCTCTAACCACTCGGTCACCGCGTCCTCAATAGATACTGTTGCACAAATCCTTAAATGTTGCCAAGACCCTCCCCGCAGGCACTTCCTTCTTCTTCCTCTTAATTGCGTGTACGTGTGAGTGCATAGGTGTGTGCATGTGCGTGTATGTGCAAGGGTATGTGCGTTTGCGCAAGAGAATGTATGTGTATGTGTATTAGTTATAGCGATAGTAATACTAATAATTATAACGATGATAATAATAGTGATAAAAATAATAATAATAACAATAATAAAATTAATAATAATAATAGTGATAATGATGCTGATGATAATATTGGTAATAATAATAATGATAATAATAATATTATTATTATTAAAAATAATATCAAATTTCTATTTTCAACATATTTCGATAATAATAGTAATAAAAACAGTGATAATGAGAATAATAATTATGATAATAACACTAATGACATTTCAAATAGTGATGATATTAATAATAATTACCATTATAACAGTAATGATAATAATGATAATAATAATAATAATAATAATAGTAATAATAATGGTGATAATTATAAGAATGAGAACAACTAATAATAACAACGTTAATGATGGTGATAATAATAATAATAATAATAATAATAATAATAATAATAATAATAATGATATTACCAATGATAATAACAAAAATAATTACGGTAATAATATTGATAATGATAATCATTATAATAATGCTAATAATAATAACGATAAAAATAGTAATGATAATAATAGTAGATAATAATACTAATAAAGATGATGATAACGACAATAATAATAATAATATTTCTAATAATAGTAACAATAAAAATATTATAATGATAGTAATGATAGTGATAATAATGATATCAATAGTGATACTGATAATGGAATTCGTAATGATGGTAATAATAATATTAATAATCCTTAATTATAACAACAATAACAACAATAACGATCATAATAGTAATAATATTTCTAATGATAATGATGGTTAAATAGTATCAGTATCATTATTATTACCAAGAGTAACAATAATGATGATGATGGTATGATGATAATAGTAATAATGACATAACAACAATCCCTCTCTATTGACCCGGGCTTGGGACTGGCACTGACTCGGGCTGGCAATATTATTACCGTAGTATTCCCAGTGAGTGGCTAGATTATTTTCTTTTTTGTCATTATTGCAGTTGTTATTATCATTATTTATCTTCTCCCTATTCTACCCTATTCCCTTATCATTATTACATATTTATTATTATTTCGACTTTGCCTTATTCTTTCTCGCAAATTTTCTTATCGCATTGTTTCGCTTTTTCTCTTTTCGCTTTATTTTCTGTTTTGTTAACGCATGTTTATTATTTACTCTTTTCGCAGTTCATTTGTTTTGAATTTTTATCGCACTTTGGACGCATTTTCTTTGTTATTTTCTCTTTAGCACTTCGGTTTATTTCGCACGATTATTTTTCTTTATTTATTTTCTGTTTCGAACATTTATTGCACATTTTAGGCATTTCATTTATTCTTATTTTATTTATATGTCGCACACTTATTTGTATTTTCTTTTTCTATTTCGAATATTTTTCACACTATTGACGCATTTTCTATTTTCTATCCATCACATCGATTTATTTCGCACACTTATTTTTATATTATTTCTCTATTTCGACTTTGATCGCACTTTTAACGCATTTTCTACTTTCGCTTTTTCTTATTTTCTATTTATTTCGCATTATTATTTTTCTTTCCTATTTCGAATTTTTATCGCATTTTTAACGCATTTTCTACTTTCGATTTTTCTTATTTTCTATTGTCGCTCTTCTTTCTTTTTCTTGCTTCGCTTCCCTTCGGTACCTGTTGGAAGCACCTGTTACCTGTTTGTTACCTACATATATGGAATCTACATATTACACACATATTTACAGACATATTGGTATACGTATACTTGAAAGTTCAGAGAATTGCATAGAGACATAGTTATATACACACATATATATTTACACAATTAATTTAAGTCACAGATAAATATTTATGTAAAATTACATTTACCAGGATTGAATATGGTCATTTAAAATAGGGCCACCAGTGAGAAGTTCCTTGCCCATGGGAACAGCGCGCCGGCCGGGGATCGAACTCGAGAACCTGGATCTGACGACGAATCGAGGTCTGATGCTCTAACCACTCGGTCACCGCGTCCTCAATAGATACTGTTGCACAAATCCTTAAATGTTGCCAAGACCCTCCCCGCAGGCACTTCCTTCTTCTTCCTCTTAATTGCGTGTACGTGTGAGTGCATAGGTGTGTGCATGTGCGTGTATGTGCAAGGGTATGTGCGTTTGCGCAAGAGAATGTATGTGTATGTGTATTAGTTATAGCGATAGTAATACTAATAATTATAACGATGATAATAATAGTGATAAAAATAATAATAATAACAATAATAAAATTAATAATAATAATAGTGATAATGATGCTGATGATAATATTGGTAATAATAATAATGATAATAATAATATTATTATTATTAAAAATAATATCAAATTTCTATTTTCAACATATTTCGATAATAATAGTAATAAAAACAGTGATAATGAGAATAATAATTATGATAATAACACTAATGACATTTCAAATAGTGATGATATTAATAATAATTACCATTATAACAGTAATGATAATAATGATAATAATAATAATAATAATAATAGTAATAATAATGGTGATAATTATAAGAATGAGAACAACTAATAATAACAACGTTAATGATGGTGATAATAATAATAATAATAATAATAATAATAATAATAATAATAATAATAATGATATTACCAATGATAATAACAAAAATAATTACGGTAATAATATTGATAATGATAATCATTATAATAATGCTAATAATAATAACGATAAAAATAGTAATGATAATAATAGTAGATAATAATACTAATAAAGATGATGATAACGACAATAATAATAATAATATTTCTAATAATAGTAACAATAAAAATATTATAATGATAGTAATGATAGTGATAATAATGATATCAATAGTGATACTGATAATGGAATTCGTAATGATGGTAATAATAATATTAATAATCCTTAATTATAACAACAATAACAACAATAACGATCATAATAGTAATAATATTTCTAATGATAATGATGGTTAAATAGTATCAGTATCATTATTATTACCAAGAGTAACAATAATGATGATGATGGTATGATGATAATAGTAATAATGACATAACAACAATCCCTCTCTATTGACCCGGGCTTGGGACTGGCACTGACTCGGGCTGGCAATATTATTACCGTAGTATTCCCAGTGAGTGGCTAGATTATTTTCTTTTTTGTCATTATTGCAGTTGTTATTATCATTATTTATCTTCTCCCTCTCCTACCCTATTCCCTTATCATTATTACATATTTATTATTATTTCGACTTTGCCTTATTCTTTCTCGCAAATTTTCTTATCGCATGGTTTCGCTTTTTCTCTTTTCGCTTTATTTTCTGTTTTGTTAACGCATGTTTATTATTTACTCTTTTCGCAGTTCATTTGTTTTGAATTTTTATCGCACTTTGGACGCATTTTCTTTGTTATTTTCTCTTTAGCACTTCGGTTTATTTCGCACGATTATTTTTCTTTATTTATTTTCTGTTTCGAACATTTATTGCACATTTTAGGCATTTCATTTATTCTTATTTTATTTATATGTCGCACACTTATTTGTATTTTCTTTTTCTATTTCGAATATTTTTCACACTATTGACGCATTTTCTATTTTCTATCCATCACATCGATTTATTTCGCACACTTATTTTTATATTATTTCTCTATTTCGACTTTGATCGCACTTTTAACGCATTTTCTACTTTCGCTTTTTCTTATTTTCTATTTATTTCGCATTATTATTTTTCTTTCCTATTTCGAATTTTTATCGCATTTTTAACGCATTTTCTACTTTCGATTTTTCTTATTTTCTATTGTCGCTCTTCTTTCTTTTTCTTGCTTCGCTTCCCTTCGGTACCTGTTGGAAGCACCTGTTACCTGTTTGTTACCTACATATATGGAATCTACATATTACACACATATTTACAGACATATTGGTATACGTATACTTGAAAGTTCAGAGAATTGCATAGAAACATAGTTATATACACACATATATATTTACACAATTAATTTAAGTCACAGATAAATATTTATGTAAAATTACATTTACCAGGATTGAATATGGTCATTTAAAATAGGGCCACCAGTGAGAAGTTCCTTGCCCAAGGGAACAGCGCGCCGGCCGGGGATCGAACTCGAGAACCTGGATCTGACGACGAATCGAGGTCTGATGCTCTAACCACTCGGTCACCGCGTCCTCAATATGTACTGTTGCACAAATCCTTAAATGTTGCCAAGACCCTCCCCGCAGGCACTTCCTTCTTCTTCCTCTTAATTGCGTGTACGTGTGAGTGCATAGGTGTGTGCATGTGCGTGTATGTGCAAGGGTATGTGTGTTTGCGCAAGAGAATGTATGTATATGTGTGTGTGTGTGTGTGTGTGCGTGTATATATATGCTTGTATATCTACATGTTTTCCAATCACTGATTTGAAAAACAAAAAAATATATGATCAAACGGCTTACGTAGTTTAAAAAGATATTGCTACTACCAGTCTTATTGGTTATTTACATTCTACCAATCACACTCTGTGTAACAAAAATCTATTGCTTTCGCCTCATTCCTAAAAATACTGTTTACGCTATGTTTACGTGGAAGAGGATGCCAGATTTACAAAAATACATCCGTGATCACAAAGGCGGTTCTCCCAGGGCGAGGTTCACCTGGGGGCGCTGACCCCTGCGAATAACCCAGGTGTGATAAACTCGAGTGCGCAAGTTTTGTTAGCGGGGGACAGCGTTCGCGCTATCCCCCTACTCAGGGATATTTTTCAGGACTGCCACGGTGGTCCAGTGGTTAGAGCACTGGCCTCCGACTCTCATGGTCCCGAGTTCAATTCCCCGGCGCGCCTGTCGTAAAATGCCTGCGGTCCGACTATTAGTTCCAGCCCAATCTCACGGTGAGAAAAACGACATTTCGTCTTGAGAAATCAAGCACAGGTGTCGTAGGGAAGTCGCCGCCGTGGCACAGGTGTTAGCGCGCTGAACCGCAGTTGATGAGGAAGGACATCCAATCAGGCAAGGATGGCACTGCCAAACAACCTCTCAATAGTCAATAAGAGAGGCCTATGTCATGTAGTGGAGTAAATGTCAGTTGAAAAAAAGAGAAAATAAAGTATGTTTATATATATATATATATATATATATATATATATATATATATATATATATATATATATTTATATAAACATACATACATGCATACACACACACACACACACACACACACACACACACACACATATATATATATATATATATATATATATATATATATATATATATATATATTTGTATGCATGTGTGAGTGGGTGTGTACGCATATTGAAATGCCTATATATGTGTGTGTGTATAACAACAACAACAATAATAATAATAATAATAATCAATATTCTTCTTCTTTTTCTTTTTATATTTATTATGAAAAATAGATGATTAAAGAAATAATTGTATAGCGGTAAAAATAATGAAAATAATGATAACAGTAATGAAAATGATGATAATAAAATTAATAATAATAGAAATGATAATTATTATGATAATGATAATAATAACAATAATAGTGATAGTTAACAAAATGAAAAGGATAATAATTATGATATTATAATAAAAATATGAGAATAATAATTACAATGATAATAATACTAATAATGATAATATATAATAATCGTAGTGATAATAATAATACAAATAATGATAATAAATATCACAATAATATGAGATAATATTGATAATGATAATAATCATCATCATAATAATAATGAACAATAATGGTAATAATAATGATAACTATAATAGTAATGATAATGATAAAAAAATAATAAGAATAATCATAATAGTACTAATACTAATAATAATGGTAATATTAATAATTATATTAATAATAGAATAGTAATAATGATAATGATGATAATAAAAATGATAATAACAGTAATGATAATGCTAACATTAATGATTATAATGATAATAATGATGATGATAAAGATAATGATAAAAATAATGATAACAATAATAATAAGATTATGATAAAGATGATAATAAAACAACGATAATAGTAATGATAGTAATTATTATGATGATGATAATAATAATAATAATAATAATAATAATAATAATAGTAATGACAGTGATAGTTATAATGATAATGATAGGAAAAGTAATAACATCATTATCATTGATAAGAGTAACAATAATGATGATGATTGTGATGATTGTTATAATAAAAATAATGATAATATTGATAATAATAACCGCAAAGTCAATGATAGCAATAATAATGATAATAATAATAATTATAATAGCAATAGTAATAATAATGATGAAAATAATAATAAATAAAGATAATACACGTGATAATGATGATAATGAAGATAATAATGATAATAATAACAATAATAACGAAAAGGATTGCAATAACAAAATTGATAATAATAATAATAACAATGATGACGATAATTATGATAATCACAATTTTGTTAATGATAATGATATTAGTCATAATCGCAATATTGGTAATGATAATAATGATAATAGTAAGGATTAAAGAAAAAAGAATGATTATCATCATAATCATAATAATAATGATAATAATAAAAATAATGATAATGATAATGATAATGATAATAAGAATAAGAATAAATATAAAGATAATAATAATGGTGATGATGATAATGATAATACCACTAATAAAAATAACAATAAGTTTTAACATGATTTTTGGTAGCGGGGGACAGCGTTCGCGCTATCCCCCTACTCAGAGATATTTTTCAAGGCTGCCACGATGGTCCAGTGGTTAGAGCACTGGCCTCCGACTCTCATGGTCCCGAGTTCAATTCCCCGCCGCGGCGGTCGGAAAATGCCTGCACTCCGACTATGAGTTCCAGCCCGATCTCACTGTGAGAAAAACGACATATCGTCTTGAGACATCAAGCGCAGGTGTCGTAGGGAAGTCGCCGCCGTGGCATAGGTGTTAGTGCGCCGAACCGCAGTTGGTGAGGAAGGACATCCAATCAGGCAAGGATGGCACTGCCAAACAACCTCTCAATAGTCAATGAGAGAGGCCTATGTCATGTAGTGGAGTAAATGTTAGTTGAAAAAAAAGAGAAAATAAAGTATGTTTATATATATATATATATATATATATATATATATATATATATATATATATATATATATTTATATATACATATACATACATACACACACACACACACACACACACACATATATATATATATATATATATATATATATATATATATATATATATATATATATATTTGTATGCATGTGTGAGTGGGTGTGTACGCATATTGAAATGCCTATATATGTGTGTGTATAACAACAACAATAATAATAATAATAATAATAATAATCAATATTATTCTCCTTCTTTTTCTTATTATTATTAGGAAAAATAGATGATTAAATTAATAATGATATACGGTAAATAATAAAAATAATGATAACAATAATGAAAATGATGACAATGAAATTAATAATAAGAGAAACGATAACCATAATGATAATGATGAAAATAACAATAATATTGATAGGTAGCAAAATAAAAAGGATAATAATTATGATATTATAATAAAAATATGAAAATAATGATTACAATGATAATAATACTAATAATGATAATATATTATAATCGTAGTGATAAAAATAATAAAAATAATGATAATAAATATCACAATAATATGAGATAACAATGATAATGATGATAATTATCATGATAATGATAGTAATTGATAACAATAGTAATACCAATAATATTAATTATATCAATGATAATGATACTAATAAAGACGGCAATAATAATTACATTAAGAAAATAATACCTCAATATTAATGGTGATAATCATAACAAAAATACAATGATGATTATAATAATGATAATAACAATAAGAATATCATAATGATAACAATTAAAATATTGATAATATTAGTGATAATGACAATGACAATTACAATGATAATGGTAATAATTATAATTAGAGTTGTGATAATAGTAATGATAATCATAACAATAAAATCATAATAATGATTATGGTAATGATAACTATTATCAAAATAGAAAAATAATAATAATGTAGAAAGTAATAACAATGATATAATGATAATGATAATAATAGCGTTATTACTTAATGATAATGATTATTATAATAATAGTAGTAATGATAATGATAATAATGATGATAATAAAAACAATAATAACAATAATAATAGTAATAATAATAATAATGAAAATAATAATGATAATGATGATATAATAACAACAACAACAACAACAACAACAACAACAACAACAACAACAACAACAACAACAACAACAATAATAATAATAATGTTAATAATAATAATGAAAATATTTAAAATAAAAACAATAATTATAATAACAATGATGATAATAATGATAAAGATTACATTTAAAAAATTGGTAATAATAAGAATAGTAATGATAATAATCATAATGATGATAATGACGATAATAATGAAAAGGGCAGTGGTATTATTCATAATCATAATACTGGTAATGATAGTAATATTAATTATAAAAATAAATATAATAATTATTATAATATTAACAATAATGATCATAATAGTAATAATGATAGTAATAATTATCATAATAATAACAGTAATAATAATGATAGCAATAATAGCAATAGCAATTATGTTGATGATGATGATGATGATGATGATGATGATGATGATAATGATAATGAAAATGATTATATTGATAGTAATAATAATTATAATAATAATAACAACAAAGATAATAATAATGATAATGATAATAATGATTATGATAATAACACTGATGATAATCATTATTACCATTATTATCATCATTATTATTATCATTACTATTATTATTACTGTGATCATTATTATCATTATCATTATTATTATTATCAATCTGCAACTTCACTGTTTCCCTTTTTATTTATGATTCTCGTATCTATTGTTCTTCTATTTTGTCTCCCCCTCCTGCACTTCCGTATTTTTTCGCTCAGTCGCCTTCTTTCATATTGTTTCACTCGCGTCGTCTAAATATTTTGTATGTATATATCGTCGTCTATTTAGCACATTGTTTCCTTATTGCATATTTGTTATATTAACTAGCTCTCATATTTTCTTCTCCATTTTGTTCTTTTATACTTTTAATAATTTCTCTATTATTTTTTCGCCTTCCCTCCCTCGCCTGTACCTATATACCTGTACGTTAGAGACATAGGTATATACACACACATATATAAATATATATAAACACAATTAATTTAAGTCACAGAGAAATATTTATGTAAAATTACATTTACCAGGAATGAATATGGTCATTTAAAATAGGGCCACCAGTGAGAAGTTCCTTGCCCAAGGGAACAGCGCGCCGGCCGGGGATCGAACTCGAGAACCTGGATCTGACGACGAATCGAGGTCTGATGCTCTAACCACTCGGTCACCGCGTCATCAATAGATAATGTTGCACAAATCCTTAAATGTTGCCAAGACCCTCCCCGCAGGCACTTCCTTCTTCTTCCTCTTCATTGCGTGTACGGGTGAGTGCATAGGTGTGTGCATGTGCGTGTATGTGCAAGGGTATGTGCGTTTGCGCAAGAGAATGTATGTGTATGTGTGTGTATGTGTGTGTGTGCGTGCGTGTATACATATGCTTGTATATCTACATGTTTTCTAATCACTGATTTGAAAGAAAAAAAAAAAAAAAAAAATTATCAAACGGCTTACGTAGTTTAAAAAATATTGCTACTACCAGCCTTTTTGGTTATTTACATTCTGCCAATCACACCCTGTATAACAAAAATCTATTGCTTTCGCCTCATTCCTAAAAATGCTATTTTCGCAAAGTTTACGTGAAAGAGATTGCCAGATGTACAAAAATACGTCCGTGGTCACGAAGGCGGTTCTCCCAGGGCAAGGTTCACCTGGTGGCGCTGACCCCTGCGAATAACCCAGGTGTGATGAACTCGAGTGCGCCAGTTTTGTTAGCGGGGGACAGCGTTCGCGCTATCCCCCTACTCAGAGATATTTTTCAGGACTGCCACGGTGGTCCAGTGGTTAGAACACTGGCCTCCGACTCTCATGGTCCCGAGTTCAATTCCCCGCCGCGCCTGTCGTAAAATGCCTGCGGTCCGACTATTAGTTCCAGCCCAATCTCACGGTGAGAAAAACGACATATCGTCTTGAGAAATCAAGCGCAGGTGTCGTAGGGAAGTCGCCGCCGTGGCATAGGTGTTAGTGCGCCGAACCGCAGTTGGTGAGGAAGGACATCCAATCAGGCAAGGATGGCACTGCCAAACAACCTCTCAATAGTCAGTGAGAGAGGCCTATGTCATGTAGTGGAGTAAATGTCAGTTGAAAAAAGAGAAAATAAAGTATGTTTATATATATACATATATTTTTATATAAACATCCACACAAACATACATACATACATACATATATATATATATATATATATATATATATATATATATATATGCATGTGTGAGTGTGTGTACGCATATTTAAATGCCTATATATGAGTGTGTGTATAACAACAACAACAATAATAATAATAATAATAATAATGATAATAATAATCAATATTCTTCTCCTTCTTCTTTTTCTTCTTATTATTATTATGAAAAATAGATGATTAAATAAATAATGATATAGCGGTAAAAATAATAAAAATAATGATAACAATAATGAAAATGATGATAATAAAATTAATAATAAGAGAAATGATAACCATTATGATAATGATGATAATAACAATAATAAAGATAGTTAACAAAATGAATAGGATAATAATTATGATATTATAATAAAAATATGAAAATAATAATTACAATGGTAATGATACTAATAAAGATAATATATAATAATCGTAGTGATAAAAATAATACAAACAATGATAATGAATATCACAATAATATGAGATAACAATGATAATGATGATAATCATCATGATAATGATAGTAATTGATAACAATAGTAATAACAATGATATTAATTATGTCAATGATAATGATAATAATAATGACGGTAATAATAATTACATTAAGAAAATAATACTTCAATATTAATGGTGATAATCATAACAAAAATACAATGATGATTATAATAATAATGATAATAACAATAGGAATATCATAATGATAATAATTAAAATCATGATAATATTAGTGATCATGACAATAAGAATTACAATGATAATGATACTTATAATTAGAGTTATGATAATAGTGATGATAATCATAACAATAAAAATCATAATAATGATTATGGTAATAATAACTATTATCAAAATAAAATAAAAAATAATGTAGAAAGTAATAACAATGATATAATGATAATGATGATAATAGCGTTATTACTTAATGATAGTGATTATTATAATAATAGTAGTGATGATAATGATAATAATAATGATAATGGCAATAAAGATAAGATAAATAATTATCAAAAGGGTAATAATAATAATAATGATAATCAAAATAAGGATAATTAATGATTTATGTAGTAATAACAATGATAAAAATAATAATGATAATATTTGAAATGTTAGTTATAACGATAATGATAATAACAATGATAATGATAATAATAATGATAATAGTAATAATAATGATAATAATAATGATAATAATGATGATAATAATAACAATAATAATAATAATAGTAATAATAATAATGAAAATGATAATGATAATGATGATATAATAACAACAACAACAACAACAACAACAACAACAACAACAACAATAATAATAATAATAATAATAATAATAATGATAATGATAATGATAATGATAATGATAATGATAATGATAATGATAATGATAATGATAATAATGTTAATAATAATAATGAAAATAATTATAATAAAAACAATAATTATAATAATAATGATAAAGATTACATTAACAAAATTGGTAATAATAAGAATGATAATGATAATAATCATAATGATGATAATGACGATAATAATGAAAAGGGCAGTGGTATTATTCATAATCATAATACTGGTAATGATAATAATATGAATTATAAAAGTAAAAATAATAATGATTATAATACTAATAATAATGATCATAATAGTAATAATGATACTGATAATGAATATAATAATAACAGTAATAATAATGATAGCAATAATAGCAATAGCAATGATGATGATGGTGATGATAATGATAATGAAAATGATCATATTTATAGTAATAATAATGATAATGATAATAATGATTATGATAATGACACTAATGATAATCATTACTACCAGTTTTATCATCATTATTATTATCATTACTATTATTATTACTGTTATCATTATTATAATTATTATCATTATCAGCACTATTATTATCAATCTGCAACTTCACTGTTTCCCTTTTTATTTATGATTCTCGTATCTATTGTTCTTCTATTTTGTCTCCCCCTCCTGCACTTCCATATTTTTTCGCTCAGTCGCCTTCTTTCATATTGTTTCACTCTCGTCGTCTAAATATTTTGTATGTCTATTTAGCACATTGTTTCCTTATTGCATATTTGTTATATTAACTAGCTCTCATATTTTCTTCTCCAATTTGTACTTTTATACTTTTAATAATTTCTCTATTATTTTTTCGCCTTCCCTTCCTCGCCTTTTCCCCGGCAGATACTTTTATGACCGGATGCCCTTCCTGACGTCATCCCTCTCTACTGACCCGGGCCTGGGACCGGTACTGACTCGGGCTGGCTTGCCCTCCCAGTGGCTAGATTATTTTTGTTTTTTTTGTTGCAGTTGTTATTAGCATCATCATTTATCTTCTCCTTGCTATTATCACTTTTATTATTATTTCGACTTCGCCTTTTATTCTTTCTCGCAAGTTTTCTATTCTTATCGCATGGTTTCGCTTTTTCTCTCTTCGCCTCGCGTCATGCCTCTCCGCTGCTCTCTGTTCTCCGCAGTGGCCGCTCCGCCCCTGCGTGATGCCAACCGCACGCTAGCGAAGTGGCTGGTCGCCGCCTGCCGTCAAAACCGAATCACCAGGCCCCGAAGTAGCTCCCTTGTCAGCTGGTCCGACACCGCTGCTGCCCTGCAATGTCCGTGGTGTTTAACCCGCATCTGGAGCCCGAACAGCTACTGCCGCCCCACAGCGCCAGAACCTTCGGTCCTTCCTCACCAACGGGTGTAGATTAACGTCATACCTAGGACGAATATGGCAGGTGCACACACACACACACACACACACACACACACACACACACACACACACACACATACATACATATATATATATATATATATATATATATATATATATATATATATACACACACACACATATATATGCATACATATATATTCATATATATATACATATATACATATATATATATATATATATATATATTCATATATATACATAGATATATAATGTATATACACACACATTATATATATATATATATATACACACACACACACACACATATATATATATATATATATATATATATATATATTATATATAATATATATATATACATAAATAATAAATAAAATTTTATATATATACATATATATAATATACAGAATATGTATATATATATATATATATATATATATATATATATATATATATATATTATATATATATATTATATAATATATATATATATATATATATATATATATATATATATATATATATATATATTCCTGACGCCATCCCTCTCTATTTTCCCGGGCTTGGGACCGGCACTGGCCCGGGCTGGCTTGCCCTCGCAGTGGCTAGATTGCTGTTTCGTTAATAATATTTACTCTTTTCGCATTTTTTTCTGTTTCGAATTTATATCGCACGTTTGAGGCATTTTCTTAATTTTTCTTAATCTGTTTCTATCTGTTTGGCACTCTTATTATTTTATATTTCTATTTGTAACTTTTATCGTACTTTTGACGCATTACTTACTTTCACTTTTTATTATTATATATTTATTTCGCACGCATTTTCTATTTCGAATTGTTCTCGCACTTTCTTTTATCGCATTTATCTAATTTCGCTTTTTCTTATTATTTATTTATTTATTTCGGTTTATTTCGCACGCTAATTATTCTTTTCTATTTCTATTTCGAACGTTTTATCGCACTTTTGACGCCCTTTTCTACTTTCGATTTTTCTTATTTTTCTATTTTTCTGTTTTCGATTTGTTGCATTGTTTCTCATTTCCTTTTTCTATCCCGACTCTAATCACTTTTTTAACGCATTTCCAATTTCGCTTTTTCTTATTTGTCCGTGGTTTCCTTGCTTTGATCTTATTAGCAGTAACCTTTGGTCTTTTATTTTGGTATCCTCTGGGATGTAGATTATCTCGGGCTTATTAAAACAAAACAGTATTTTCATAAATTATTTTGCTCACACTGTACATCACAAATACACTGAATAGTATACGGGAGTTATCAGGAGTGCCGTCAGTGAAGAGTTGGAGGACGAACTATCCAAGCCAAAACTGTCATACACCTGGGGTGAAATAGCCCAAGCACAAGATAGCCACTGGTAGAGCGGGCTGCAGCTGTCAGCCACTCAGCACAAATAGAAGGGGCAACAGATATCAGCTACTCGGCCACAAATAGAGGGGCTGCAGATATCAGCAACTCGGCATAAATAGAGGAAGTGTTCAGGTGTGGAGCTCGGAGTAGAGTGGCAAACCATAGAATGGCAACCACCGACGATGGTTGACATGAGGCTTTGGTGGGGTCGAAACTGCCATCCGAACGTGGAGGCGAACCAAAGGGACACTTACACCTCACACACACACACACCAAATACGCACAACACATACGTACAATTATGCACAAACTAAATAGTGAAACCATCACTAAAACACAAACCCTTTACAAAGCTCCCCAATTCAACTTAAATTGCAAGATTTTAGTTAAAAGTAAGCTAGTTACGTAACAAAGAAGAACAAAATTTACACAGAACATCGGCTGAATATGTCAGCTCCAACATTTTCTCGCCCTTTTATATATTCTATTGTGAATGAATGTGACTGAAGGGCGAGGGACCAGCGCATAAGCCGTCCGTTGCTGTTTTTCATGTTCTTAATATACTTTAGTGGCTGTTGATCTGTTTGCAAAATAAATTCGCGTCCGTACAAGTAGCACCAGAATTTATTGATTGCCCAAACAATCGCCAAACCTTCTCGTTCAATGACAGCGTAACGAGTCTCCCGATTTTTAAGTTTTCTACTTGCATAAGCGATGGGCATGAGGACACCATCGACACTTTGCAGCAAGACTGCCCCGAGGCCAGTGTCACTCGCGTCGGTGCGGAGATAAAACGTCTTGCTGTAGTCGGGCAAAGTCAAAATAGGAGCATTTATCAAAAGATCTTTTAACTCATTAATTCTGTCGACGAGGCTAGGGGCCAGATTCAATTTATTCGGACTGAATTTCCTTAACAGAGTATTTAGAGGATACGCGAGATCTGCCAGGTTCGGAATGAACTTACAGTAGAACGAGAGAGTTCCGAGAAAGCTGCGTGACTGCTTCTTCGTCTCCGGTAATGGCATGTTCTTAATAGCCCCGACTTTATCGGGAAGAGTACTTAGGCCCTTATTACCAAGATTAAGTCCCAGATACTTAATGCTAGGATAAGCAAAATAGCATTTACTTGGCCCGGCGGTTAACCCGTGCTCGCCCAAACGCTCCAAAACTTTCCTCAAATGCTTAAGATGATCAGAAAATGTCCGACTATTTATAATTAGATTATCAAAATAGCAGTCAACATTGCTTAGACCGGCAGTTACCTTACGCATCAATCTAATGAAAGTAGCGCACGCCGTGCGTAAACCGAATGGTAATTTTGTAAACCGCATAAGGCCATACTTCTGTGTTGCAAACGCTGTGTACTGCTTTGCCTTATCGCTCAAAGGAATTTGCCAGTACCCTTTTTACATAGATCAATTTCCGGAAAGAAAGAATCTCCTACGTAATTACCCAACGCTTCTTCCATGGTCGGCATAGGCTCTGCGTCAAAGAGGCTTACGTCATCTAGAGCTCTGAAGTCTACACAAAAGCGCCATGAATTGTCAGCTTTCTTTACTAGTACTACAGGTAAACAATAAGCAGATGTTGAAGGTTCAATTACTCTCAATTATCTCATCCTTTCCACTTCCTCGTCAAATGCGTTACGTAAATTATATGGAATAGGATAAGGCTTCGTATGAACTGGAATATCTGTAGTCAGATGAATATCATGGATTACTGTGCTGGTTACGCCTGGTTTATCGGAAAATTAGCTATTCGATGTTTTAGCTCTGAGGTTTGTTCATTTGAGAGTCCAGAGTTAAAGTTAAAATCGCATTCGCCAGGCTCATAGAATTCAGGTATATCACATACATCATTAGCAGTCTTATCTACGGATTCAGAAACTTCATCTACCACGCAAGCTTGGCACACCTGAGAGTGGGAAGCGTTTTCACGTCTTTCATATTTCTTCAGCATGTTGACATGATAAAGCTTTATTTTTCCTTTTATTTTTATTCCATACTCTTCTCCATTTTCATGCTTTCGTACAACAGAATAGGGGCCCCTCCACTGAATTGTTAGTTTATTATGTGAGGTTGGTAACAACACCAGTACTTCATCCCCTTCTTTTAATGTTCGAGCTCTAGCTTTCCTGTCAAAGTAGGTCGTGTACATTTTGCTACTCACGTCTGCATGAGTGGATGCTAATTGAGCCGATTGTTCTAATCTAGATCGCAGATCTAATACATATTGATTGGTATTTTTAACCTCTCTATCAATATCATCTTTAGTCCACAAATTATGTAAAATTGATAATGGGCCACGTACTTTACGGCCGTACAGCAACTCGAATGGACTAAATATAAGCGTATCGTGGGGAATCTCGCGATACGTAAGTAAGACGGATGGGATATAACGATCCCAGTCATGAGGTCGCTCGCTGCAGAGCTTTTTCAACATAGCTTTTAGTACTGCGTGAAACCGTTCGACAGTGCCATTACAACATGCATGATAAGGACTGGTGTATAATGCTTTAATAGAAAGCAGTCGGTTGATCTCTGCCATCAAATCAGACTTAAACTGAGTACCACGATCAGAAAGAATCTCTTTAGGTATGCCCACACGAGCGAAAATGGTTAGCAACGCTTCAGCAACAGTTACAGAATCTATGTTTCTCAGAGGAACTGCCTCGGGAAATCTGGTGACCATGTCAATCAAGGTCAGCATATACTTGTGGCCTCGGCTAGAGGGCGGGGAGATCGGCCCGACGATATCAATCGCCACTCGGGAAAACGGCTCGCTTATGACTGGCATCTGAACCATAGGCGCCTTTCTGATTTTGCCTTTAGGATCGTT
Organism: Penaeus chinensis; assembly: GCF_019202785.1. Lineage (NCBI taxonomy): Eukaryota > Metazoa > Arthropoda > Malacostraca > Decapoda > Penaeidae > Penaeus > Penaeus chinensis. The sequence continues at coordinate 29,103,722 of NC_061850.1, read as the reverse complement.
TTCTGACAAGCATGACAAGAGCGACAGTAGCGTTTGATTTCTGCGCCTGCTCCTGGCCAAAAGAATTTATGGAAGATTTTTTTGCAGTCTTTCGATGAGAGAAATGACCCGCCAGTGGGGAATCGTGAGCCATAGACAAAATTATATGAATAAATCTACGGGGCACAACCAATTGTTTATCACCGACTTCGTGTTCGTGTTTACTCTTTACGCAAATTCGGTAAATCAACCCATTCACGCGTTCGAACTTTACCAAGCGACTTTTTACAGTAACAATGGCTTTATTTATTTCTTTAGAGCGAATGTGTTCTAAAGAAGGGAAGGAAGACTGAGCATCTATGAAATCTTGTTTCGAGACGTTCTCAAATTGGAAGTTAGGAACAATTAATTTGTCAGGATCGACATTTTCCTTCGCTTTGGCGGCCCGTGTCGCGACAGCATTAACTTCGCTCCTCTGAGGAGTTGGAGTTTCGGTTACTTCCATATTCGGTATGTTCACGCTCGACACCTTGACACCCGGCACCATTCCGATGAGTAGATCCGTGAACTTTATCGGGGCGACCACGACGTTAAACCATCCATTTAGGAATTTGCTCCTAATCAGACAACGTGCGGTGGGGAATTCGCGCCGCTCCCCCAGGTAGTCATACAGCGCAACCACCTTTCCTCGCTTGACCGAGGCGGGCACGCATTTTCTACTTTCGCTTTTTCTTATTTTCTACTTTTGCTTTTTCTTATTTTCTTGTGTCGCTCTTCTTTATTCTTCTTGCTTCGCTTCCCTTCGGTACC
>NC_061850.1:29016018-29026018 GCF_019202785.1 Penaeus chinensis | reverse complement strand
CAAAAAACAGCATCAAAGAATTATCAGCCGCAGAGGTATAAAACTTTTGGGTTTCGGTCGATCAGCAAAACATGAAGCCTGAGTTATAGATGTTGAAGTTTTGGGGTCAGAGAGACAGAAGTTCAAGGTTAAAGCACTGGAGTTTTCGTGGTTGGTATTTGTACGAATGCGCTCGTTGGGGCTTTAATTGTTGTCGTTGTTGTTTTGTTGTTGTTGTTGTGGTTTCTTTTTTAAATGTTGTTTCTTTTTTTTCGACTTATTTCATATTCACTTTCTCTCTCGCCCTCGTACTCTCTCTCATTCTTACTCTTGTATTCTCACTTGTATTTATACTCTCATTCACACTCTCATTCTCATTCACTCTCATTTACACACAAACACACACTATCTCATTCACTCACTCACTCACTCATTCACTCACTCACTCACTCACTCACTCACTCACTCACTCACTCACTCACTCACTCACCCACTCACTCACTCACTCACTCACTCACTCACCCACTCACTCACTCACTCACTCACTCACTCACTCACTCACCCACTCACTCACTCACTCACTCACTCACTCACTCACTCACTCACTCACCCACTCACTCACTCACTCACTCACTCACTCACTCACTCACTCACTCACTCACCACTCACTCACTCACTCACTCACTCACTCACTCACACACACACACACCCACACACACACACACAAAACACTCATCCCCTCCCCACACACACACACACTTATGTCTTTGTGTATTACCATTTCGCCCCATGTTCTACGGCTTAAACCATGCTAGAAGGGTTTAGTAACTTCCTGACTATATCACTTTCGCTAACAAGGCACAAACAAGCCAGCAGGTAAGTGATATTTGGGCTGTTACTCTTCTGAAGCATAAGTTTCAGAAGAGATCTAATCCCCCTGTAGCAGGATAGAGGCTTGTGTGTGTGTGTGTGTGTGTGTGTGTGTGTGTGTGTGTGTGTGTGTGTATGTGTGTGTGTGTGTGTGTGTGTGTGTGTGATATTAAGGACTTACGGTGTTTATTTATGTAGTATATATGCATTTTCTTCTGTTTTTTCCTGCCAAAAGCATATTTCCTAGATCTACCTTTCACTTTATTAAATTATGAAATATTGTCTTCATAAATAACAGAAAATGCGAATTGAAAAACATGCTGAAACGCTAGACAGTGACGTCAGACTTCAATATTCTGCCTTTTACTCTGACTTTTCCGAATAAACTTTATCTTAGAAAATTTCGACAGTTTGAAATCCTGATGAATATCTAATGAGGGAAAAGATCACTTTTCGCGTTTTTTTGTTGTTTGTTTGTTTTACCATCACTTAAAAAATAAGCAAATAAATAAATAAATAATTTATAACTATCGTTCCATAATTTATTCTTCATCTTTCGCAGCCTCTTTGTCCCAATCTTATATGGGGTCGCTATATAATCTAATTCTGGCAGATATTTTTTCATGACCGGATGCCTTTCCTGACCATCATTACCAAATCTAGTAAATTTACGAATGGGCCTCTCTTTAATCTTGATAATTTTCTTTATTCTATTTCTAGCCCTAATTACTTCTCAAAAATGCGATAGAATTTCTGAATCCTAAGACTGAATGTCAAAAATCATTACAGAATTGATAAAAGGATTTTATGGTGACGAAAAGGATTTGCACACTGTAGTCATTTCCATTGTTTATGTATGCGTGTGAGCATACATACTTACACATATACATACTTACACATATACTTACACATATACATATTTACACATATACGTACATACAAATATACATGTGTACACACACACACACACACACACACACACACACACACACACACACACATATATATATATATAAATCCCCCTCTTTGCTCGTTGTTGCCGTGAAGGGCTTAGGAGACGGGGACTGAGGCCTGCCTGGGACCTCAGCCCAAACCTCATCTAATTCTATATGGTCTTTTCTTCTCCCCCTTTCCTTTTCCTTCTCTTCTTCATCCCTTCTCTTTTTATGTATCCTAATCGTCAACTCAATTTTACCTTTTTTTCTCTCAACCATACTTCGATATCTAACACATTTGTTTTTGACTATTGGCCATTCCGCAAAAACACAGACATCACCTTATGAACCAAATCCTTCCTTACACAGGGACGTCGCTTCCAAGCCTCGCCCGATCGCTATAGTCTCAATGCGCCGCTAATGAATGACCTTAGATGATGACGCGGCAGAAAATTAAAAATAAGGAAGAAAGAAAGGAATAAAAGAAGAAAAACGAAAAGAAGAAAAAGAGAAAAAGAAAAGAAAAGAAGAAAAAGAGAAAAGAAAAGAAAAGAAAAAAGAAAAAAGAAAAGAGAAAGAAAGAAAAAAAAAATATATATATACATATATATATATATATATATATATATATATATATATATATGCATCCACACCGTCAAAAATATTTCCTTCAGAAATAGACCCATGATCAAAAATGTATTTGATGCCAAATACTTTGATGTCGAATGCAACTTACTTCCACCAACCGATAAATAAATTAAGAGACATATATGAAATAATTAGACACGTTTGATCCAAATTTTCGCTACATTAATAAATAGCACGTAGTCTATAGATGTAATTTAAATATAGATGTAGAAACGAATGAATTAATCTGGCTGAATAAATGTATCAAAGCGTACTTTCCTCTTAGCTAGCATTTACTGATCATTTATTTCTATTTGATATTTGATTTACTTATTTTGCTTATTCCCCTTTACGTATTTTTTTTATTATGTAATTTTCTTTGTTGTGCCACCTTTTATGAAAATGGGTTTATTGCGCATCCACACGCGCGCGCACACACACGCACAGACACACACACCTATTCAAGTATCGGTTTCTGATTACTTATTATCAGGTAAACAATCAAAATAAAAATCACTTGAGAAGTATCTTACTAGTCACTGGGCTAAAAAACATTGCATACATATATATATATATATATATATATATATATATATATATATATATATATATACATATACTGTATATATGTATATACATGTATGCATATATACATTATATATATATATATATATATATATATATATATATATATGTGTGTGTGTGTGTGTGTGTGATGTGCATATATATATATATGTGTGTGTGTGTGTGTGTGTGATGTGTGTATATATGTATATATATATATATATATATATATATATATATATATATATATAAAATGTTTGTATATATAAAGATTTATATATATATAAATATATATATATATATACACACACACATATATATACATTTACATATATATGGCCTTTTTGTAGCATCCTGAACCCCCTTACAATGATACATTATTTGAAGCATCATGATTGGTACAAAACACGATATCATCGAAGTTTGTACGGACATACAAAGTTTTGAGAAAAGGAGTTATTTTTCTTAATTTCAAAGTCAATAGAAAACCATGCAAGTACTTAATATACTGTTTTGATTTTTAATTACAAGCAGAAAAAGTACCTTGCTACTCGCTTCACAACGCTTTGGAAATTTTAACATGTATCACTCAGATTCAATCAAAACATTTTTCATATTACATACATCGCTCTTCATATGAAAACTGGAAATTGCATGAGTTTCTGTATCTTATCATACCCACTGGATAATTCCGGTGACCACGGGCATATACCGGTCTTACTGATTGAAATATATCAAGAATTCAATATCACAGCCTTTGCTGTGATATTTTTGAGGCTGCAAACTTTTACCAGACGTACAGAATGATTTGAAGACCTTCATCCGAAGTTAATATCACCTCATATGACTCGGACACGAAAGTGCCACGTTGGCGTCAAAGCAGTATGATACAGATTTAAACAACCATAAATAGTAATTCAAACATTAAAATAATACAAACATTAAGACCTTATTCCTACCTAAAAGAGCAGTCACCAGTTGTTAAAAACTATAAAACAGGTTTATAAAACACTAAATTCAACATTTCAGCACCGCGGCCTCCACTAAAATCGAAATTACCAAAGCCTTTATCCAGAATAACTGACCACGAAACGCCATCAACTCGCCCATTACCTCTCCACTGTTATACACACACTGTTGTCTAAGGTTCTTTCTCGTTAAGATACAGTCGCCGAGAATGGTTTAGTGGAGGTAAAGACAAAATGATTATAACTTAGTAACACGAATGTAGTGATAATAGGGATTTAGTAAGAGCGAAGTGTAGCGAACTTTACGAGTATTGGAATTTTACTTTCGTAAAGGGAAGCTGCTTATCCTTTTCCATACATACTAGCGTGATGGGTACTGTTTGTATTGCTTTTCTGCCTCTCTGTCTCTATAGACGTTTATCTAGTTGTCTATCTCAAAATCCATCTTTCAACCTATTCACAAAAATATATCAGATATAAGAATCTTTTACCATGTCTCTGTTATCTCCAGAGGATAACATATAATCAGTTTTCAGAGAAACTTTGACGCAAAACTACTTGTTTAAACACTGCAATTCTGCTATACTGCTTTTCCTAGAATTCCTCAGTAAGTTTTTATTAAAACTGTAGCAGCTGAGAACTTCTGTATTCATACGTCAGCAAGAGTATCATCCACGTATTGACGGCCAGCCTACGCTTAACATGTCTGCATCAAGTGGTTCATACATTCTCTCTGGTTCGTCTTCTCTGAACAGACCACAACACAGTAATAATTTTTCCCCATCTGCTTCATGTTCTTACCCTCAATTAAGGCAAATTACACAGGTACTTACCACAATAATTATGTAAATAGATAAATATAAATAAGAATAAGAAAATATGTAAATAGACAGATTAAATGAAATAAAACACTCAAGTAAGTTTCCCTCCAGAAATACATGGCGCTCTATCAGAAACGTATATATACGCATATATCACTGTATTCAAAATCAGCAACAGTATTATCCAAGTAGTGACGACCAGCCTACGCATCAAGATAAAGGCAAATACTTTTCTCTAGAAAAAAGTAAAATCAGAAACTATTTCATACATGAATTTTGAATATTAACTTTATAAGGTAGCTGCCAGTTCACATTCGTCTTTTCGTATTTAATTATTTCACTAATGGTATTTTACTATTTTAGTGACTTCTAGATGATTGACACTTGTTCTGAGGTTAGACCGCTAGGATTAATCCGTGTTTCTGTGTGTTTTTATATTGATATTTATTATTCCAATAAGATAAAATATAAAAATAGAATATAAAACTCCCTTATCGATTATTTGGCGAAACACAAAGTATACAAACCAACATAATAATTTTATACTATGGTAATGCAAGTCTCGACATTTAGTTCATTTTCTGTTATTTAAAACAATATTTCGAATATGCATCTGCTGTAACGTCAAAGGCAGCATGAACCGCTTACATGCACTCAGGAAAGGACTATGACCTAAGTGCTCCGTTGGCGTAAAAGCAGTATAATACAGATTTAAACAACTATAAACAACAAAGAATTCAAAATACTAAAACCTTATACCGACCTAGAAGAGCATTCACCAGTTTATAAAAACTATAAGGTTTACAAAACACTATATTTAACATTTCAGCGCCACGGCCTCCACCGAAGTCTTTATCCAAAATAACTGACCACGAAACGTCATCAACTCACCCATTTCCCGGCCTCTGCTATACACACACAGCTGTTATAGGGTCCGAGCTCGTTAAGGTACAGTCGCCTAGAATGATTTAGTGAGGGTAAAGGCATAATGGTAATGACTTCGTAACAGGAAAGAAGTGATAAGTGATGTTACTGTGTATACACTTCACGAGGATTGGAAGTTGACTTAGGTGAAAGGAAGCTGCTTATCCTCTTCCAAACATATCCAAGACTTAGAATCGGGCACTGAGGACTGACTCATGGACCTATGATGGCTAAAAGTGAAGCACGTTGTGAGGGATGCCAAGAACCATTAATGGTCGCACGTGTGGTGGAAAGAGGTGTAGTATTTTCAGACCAAAGACGTATGTACTTGTCGCCCCCATGTATACTGAAGAATGCATTGGGAAAGGATCGTGACAAGTCTTATTAGCTTCCTAAGGGAGACTAATATTCATAAAATTTAATCTTGCATAATATTCTCCAATAATTTTATACGTTTTGAACATTATATCCTTGCTTTGATTTTGAGTACATTTCTGTTATATATTTTTATTTAAAATACGTTTATTGATAGATTTTAACGTTTTAAATATTTCAGCATCCCAATCCAACAAGGTATTCGCCGCTGATGACCTAAGTTGTTGACGTGTCAAATAATTTTAGATAATCAATCAATCTATCTTCTAAACATACTTGCGTAGTGGTCTCTATCTGCATTGTGTCTGTGTGCATTGCAGTCTCTCTATCTCCCTCTCTATCTGCCTATTGTCTATCTGTATCAAAATCCATCTTTCTACCTATTTTAAAGTCACCACATTAATGCTCGTCAGTAAACACGTCTACAAAAATCGGAAATAAGGATCCCCCTTTGAAAAGTCACTCTTATCACCAAAGAAAAAGAAAATCGTGTTCATCACCAAATTATCATCAATTCATTCTCATTAAAACCTGAATGCATAATTATTTCTTTGAACTTGCACCCAATTGAGCTGTATTACTGTTCCTAACATTTCTCAATAAGTCTATTAAGTTACAACAGCTGTGACCTCCTGTAATCTCAAGTTAACGAGAGTATTATCCATGCATTAACGACCAGCTTATGTATAACATGTACGCATGAAATTGTTCATTCCTGTTGTCTCGAGTGATGTTATACTTCACAAAATAATTCATTTGATAAATAAATAAGAAAATACATAAATAGACAAATATAGGAACTGTAGCGAATGGAATAAGTAGATTTACAAATAAATGAATAGACATTCTCCAGAAATACACTGCGCTATCAAAAACGTAACTGATGTCAAATAATATGGAAGAACGGTTTTCCTTTGATTAACAACTAAATGTATAAATGATGTATAAAAATGTACAGGCACATGTCTGATCCAAAATTTACGGTGCATATGCAAATATCACGTATACTATTTCATATATGAGACTGAAATATGAACGTTTTTGTTTTGTACCCATTTATCCGCTTTTGTCGAATGATTTCATGTGTGGATTTTTGCTCGTAATGCAACTTCTAAATGGTCGACACCTGTTTTTTAGATTAGACCTACAGGAAATCACATTTTTTATCTATAGTTAATAATCGAATATCTCAGAAAATCATGTCTATAAAACGGTTATTTTGTTTATTTGCTGTTGTCATGAAATGAAAATAATAGTAATTCGAACGTCCATCTACTGTAACATAAAAGGCAGCATGAAGCACTTACATGCACTTAGGAAAAGACTACGACCTAAGTGCCACACTGGCGTAAGAGCAATATAATGCAGAATTAAACAGCCATAAATAAGACAGAAGAAGAGTTGTCAGTTTACAAAGACCATAAAAAAAAGTTGACAAAAAACACGTAATTTAACATCTGAGCGCCGCGGCCTCCACTAAAATCAAAATTGCCAAGGCCTTTATCCGGAATAACTGACCACGAAACGCCATCAACTCGTCCATTACCTGTCCACTGTTATACGCACACAGTTGTTATATAGTTCTTTCTCGTTAAGGTACAGTCGCCGATAATGGTTTAGTGGAGGTAAAGGCATAAGGATAACGACTTAGTAACAGGAAAGTATTGATAAAAGTGATTTAGTGACGGCAGAGTCGAGCGTAAACACTTCACGGGAAAAGGAAATGGTTTGGGTAGAAGGAGGAGGTAGACTCTCTTCCATACATAATGACGTCATGGCTTCAGAGAGAGAGAGAGTGAGGTGTGAGGGGGTGGAGAGTGTATATGTGTCTTTCTCCCTCTGTACATAGACTTCTATCTCTTTATCTATTTCTATATCTCTCCCCCGATCCTTCAATTTAGTTACCGCAGCATCATAATATATGACGTACAAACTAAATCAAAGCGTGGCGATGAAATGGTAAATTTAGTGTTTTGTTAACTTTTTTTATGGTCTTTGTAAACTGAAGAATCCTCCTCTGGGCTAGAATTAAGTCTTAGTATTTGAATTCTGTGTTATTTATAGTTGTTTAATTCTGTATTATGCTGCTATTACGCCAACGTGGCACTATGATATATATATATATATATATATATATATATATATATATATATATATATATATATATATATATATATATATATATATATATATATATATATATATATATATATATATTACGTGGTCTTTTCCTAAATGCATATAAGCGGTTCATATTACACTTTAGGTTATAACAGATGCATAATTCGAATTATATTTTTAATAGAATAAATTATATTGAATATTGAAATGATGTGTGTGTATATATACATATATATGCATATATATACATATATACACATATATAAACGTATATGTATATATACATAAATATACACATATGTATATATATATATATATATATATATATATATATGTATATGTACATTATATATATATATATATATATATATATTTGTATATGTACATTATATATATATATATATATATATATATATATATATATATATATATATATATATTCTTCTATACACATATATATACGCATATATCGAATATATATGTAAATGTACATAAATACATATTCATGTTCATATATGTGCATATATATACACATATACATATATATAATATATATATATATATATATATATATATATACATGTATGTTTGTATACATACATATATATGTACATATGTATATATATATATATATATATATATATATATATAAATATATATTTATATGAATATATATACAGACATATATACACACACTCTCTCTTACTTCACACACACAAATATATATATATATATATATATATATATATATATATATATATATATATATGTATATATATATATATATATATATATATATATATATATATATATATATATATATATATATACGTTTCAGTGCACACACACATCCCAATACAAGAGAGCCCTCACTGTGTATGTATGTATGGATGAGAATATGTAAGTTTATTTCCCCAAGGCAACTCCCAGTCCCTCTGCAGTGTTTACGCCCAACTTTGTCGTCACTAAATGATTTTTATCACTCCTTTCTTGTTACTAAGTCATTATCGTTATGCCTTTACCTCCACTAAACCCTTCTCGGCGACTGTACCTTAACGAGAAAGAATCTTAGAACAGCAGTGTGTGTATAAAAATGAACAAGTAATGGATGGGTTGATGGCGTTTCGTGGTCAGTTATTCTGGATAACGGCTTCGGTAATTTTGATTTTAGTGGAGGCCGCGGCGCTGAAATGCCGATTTAAGCATTTTGTAAACTTTTTTTTACGAACTTTATTAAACCTGTAACCTCTCTTCTAACTTGTTCTAAAGTTTTAATGTTTGAATTCCGTGTTATTTATGGTAGTTTAAATCTGTATTATACTGCTTTTACGCCAACGTGGCACTTTGGTCGAAGTCTTTTCCTTAGTGTGTATAAGCGGTTCATGCTGCTTTTTATGTTACCACATAACCTGCGCGTTTCCAGGTGGAGTCGGTTGCATTCATGCTATAAAACTAATATAAAAGATATCAACTCCAAAGAAAAATTGAATATCGTGGTAGAAGCAAGATAGCATGATAATGTTGCGCTTTGTTGCACAATTGGTCTTGCAATTAATACTTCATTCAGGGATTATATAATAGTTATATTAGGTTACTTGATTAGATAATGCATAATTAGTGTATACAGAAACCCGAATGTCTATCGCATATCCAATATTAGAAAAATTGAGAAATATAGAGCTCATAATAATTTTGAAACCTATAGAATGATAATAAAACGATAACGAGAAATGCTTATGAGTTAATAAATATGTAAATCTTAAACGAGAAAAGAAATGATATTATAGAGTAAAGTCATTTCTGGCTAATAAAACAT
>NC_061850.1:29008518-29011018 GCF_019202785.1 Penaeus chinensis | reverse complement strand
AGGCTACTCATGCTCACAGGCTTTTGGGACCAACATGGAGTAGTGAGATTGACCAAAGGTGTCCGCCTCCCACAAGACAACGCCCCCTGTTCACAACTCTCACATTGCCCAGATGGTAAAGCGGTCCTATGGCTACGACTTCCTTCCTAATTCTCCTTATTCTCCTGATCCTGCACCATCTGACTTTCACCTCTTTCCAGCCATTAAGTTATTTTTGAAGGGCAAACTTTCCCAAGATGATGAGAATAATTTAATATATATATATATATAAATATATGTATATATGTATGTATATATGTGTGTGTGTGTGCGTGTGTGTGTGTGTGTGTGTGTGTGTGTGTGTGTGTGTGTGTGTGTGTGTGTGTGTGTGTGTGTGTGTGTGTGTACGTATATAAATATACATGTAAGGATGGCCATGGCTGAGTGTGTCAAGAAAATAATATGCACTGCATTTGTAGTCAGATAATAGAAAGTATTACGAACATTTAAAACGATGGGAATGTCGTTCAAAACATATATATATAGAAATATGAAGTATATAGTAAACCACATATAAATATAAGAAACAGCTAAGACATTTTTTTGACGGCGTTACTTAATTCTATACATTTTCCATTTTTTAAAATAAATTTCCTCATTTAGAATATTGGTTCAAACATTAAAAACATCAGCAGCCTGTGTAACGAGGTCAAATGATTTATAGGAAGCTGGAAATAACAGTAATTACTCTCTATCAACTCTGTCTATCATATTCACAGTACATTGAAATATTTCAGTTAATTTGTTGCGTTCATTACTTGCAACGTTCCCAGGCTCATTAAAAGTGTGTAAAGGTGCCACCACCCGATTGGTACGTTCGGGATCGAGTGTATGGTGTAGGAAGGTCAGAAGAAGTGTGGAAAGGAGCGTCAGAAGTGTGTGTATGCGTGTGTGTGTGTGTGTGAAGTGTCTTTGTGGAAATGAGCCGAAGTGAAGTAGGCGTGGTTAGAATCCCGAGGAGAGGCGTGTACAGATGATTCATCCATACTTTAGGGTTTTTGATTGTTGGCTTTGTAAACTTTAAAACTAAAATATGTTGAGGCGTTATTCAGCCTTCCTTCTTACAGAGAGTCGGGGACTTAGCAAAAGTTATTACAAAATTGTCTATTTATTTTGTAAAACAAGGCTAAAACGAAAACATGGCACAGTAAAACAAACACTAAAACACAAAGGACGAAATAGACCTAAAACACTAGTAGAACACGAAGCACAAACATTAAAACGAGAACCACCCTCTCTCACGTATAATGCAACTTAAAAACTTATCTTATATTTCCGTGACCACCTTGTCCTGCAGATCAGAACCACCGTCCAGCACTTGAACTGCCCTCGACCTCGGACGCGCTGCTTGAAGGGCCGGGGGCTTTCCATTGTCACCTCGGCCCGCGAAACGAAGTCTTGGTTCTCATAAGACTTGCATATATTAAAACTTACAATATACATTAAAAGGTTCTTATTATAACAATAAAAATATCATAAGATGAATAAAAGTTCTATGAAATAAATAGTAAAAATAAAAAAAAGAACCATCGTGTACATAATAAAATAAACTCATAACCCGTTCGGTGTAAAAATGAAACAAATATAAGGTTAAAATATTCATAATTAAGTTAAGATAAAATGATAATAAGAAAGACGAATAAAGGTTAAAAGTTTTATTAGAAGTTCCATTTTGGTGGTCTCTTTTCAAATTAAGGTCCGTGTAAAACACGATGTAAAAAGTCTATCAAAACACGAAAAAAAAAATAAAAAAAATATAGCAAATAAAACATTAACAAAGGTGACGAGGCGGCACAGGTGAGTCGCTCCAGGTGGACTTCCCGTTTTCTGTTGCCGCAGCTTCCTCACCGCGCCTGGCATCCTCACCCCCGGGGGATAAAAACAGGGGTTTTGGGAGATCTAGGAGGCGGACGAGGCTGCGACCTCCCCCGTGGAGCGAGGGTGGACACCGTTCTTCATCTCGAAAGTGGGGGGGGGGGGGGCGAAAGGATATGTAGGGGACCGTGGGGGACGTACACAGGCGGTCCACTACAAATTGATGTATGTGTCAAGTCTCTCTCTCTCTCTCTCTCTCTCTCTCTCTCTCTCTCTCTCTCTCTCTCTCTCTCTCTCTCTCTCTCTCTCTCTCTCTCTCTCTTTCTCTCTCTCTCTCTCTCTCTCTCTCTCTCTCTCTCTCTCTCTCTCTCTCTCTCTCTCTCTCTCTCTCTCTCTCTCTCTCTCTCTCTCTCTCTCTCTTAATCTCTCTCTGTATTTAGAGCAATTTTAATAAACAGAAAACCTTTTTTAATCTTAGCTGACTTAAACGACATCTTTAATAAATCAAATTGAGGACACCAAAAGAGCTATAAATAACCGAAATAAAACACAGATCTCTCCAGACGAAAAGAACGGACACACTCTCCAGGCTAAATATAAGGCAAAGAAAGAGAAATGTTCAAATATTAATCTAATCTGCAAAAAA
>NC_061850.1:28986018-28988518 GCF_019202785.1 Penaeus chinensis | reverse complement strand
TGTGTGTGTGTGTGTGTGTGTGTGTGTGTGTGTGTGTGTGTGTGTGTGTGTGTGTGTGTGTGTGTGTGTGTGTGTGTGTGTGTGAGTGTGTGTGTGTGTGTGTGTGTGTGTGTGTGTGTGTGTGTGTGTGTGTGTGTGTGTGTGTGTGTGTGTGTGTGTGTGTGTGTGTGTGCTGATGTGTCAAACCATTTACTTAAAAACTATTAAACTGTTCAATATCTTTACAACATGTCGTATGAAAATGGTAAAATCCATTTAGGGATAAATATTCCAGGATTTTCATATAGAAAATATTAGTCTTTTACCATACACAGATGGAAGATGAGCTTCGAAAAGACGAACCCATTTCGGTCTTATGTACACATGCGGACAGACACGTCATAGCTTTTACAAACACACACAGAAGTGTAAATATTCGTAACTTCGGACATGCACGCCTAATATATTCACAGAAAATGGCCAGCCAGTCAATCAGTATATACATATATACATACATATATATAAATATATATATACATATATATGCATATATATATACATATAGACATATATATATATATATATATATATATATATATATATATATATATATATATTATATATATATATATTTATATAAACATATATATAGACATATACATATATATATATATATATATACATATATATATACATACATATATATATATACATATATACACGCTCTCTTACTGTGACATATCAAATATCACAGCACCTAAATCGTTAAATAAGAAAAATATGAAAATTCTTCATCTTTAACAAGACTCTCAGACGCACTACAAATTCGTAATTTAGTCTGTTTATGAACGCATCTCCCTCCCCCCCCCCCCTTATCGAGAGGCACCCACGCCCCCCCCCCCCCTTATCGAGAAGCACCCACGCACCCCCCCCCCCCCCACACACACACACACACATACCTCTCCCTTATCACGCCCACCAAATCGATGCGTCTCTTGAAAATACCTACGGATTTAAGCTCTGGAAATCAGGCAGTCTAATTGGAATATTTCGGGCCATTGGAGGAGCGTCCGATGACAGAGTGAAAAATAGAGATTGACACATCTCGCTCTCCGTTGAGAGAATGGATGAATGGGGAAATAAGATGAATAAAATATAGATAAAGATAAAATGCAGTTTCTTGTCTCTTGGCGTTAAACGAAGCACTAAAATTAACATGTACACGATATAGCTTGTTTAACGTGAATCAACACCACCACAGTTAACAGTTACGAAAGAAAAGAAAAATTAAGAAAAATTGATGATGATGAGGATGATAATAATAATAGTAATAATTATAATAATAATAATAATAATAATAATGATACTAATAATAATAATAATAATAATAATAATAATAATTATAATGATAATAATAGTAATAATAATAATAATAACAACAATATTGACAATAATAATAATAATAATAATGATAATAATAATAATAATAAAAATAATAATAACAATGATAAGAACAATAACAATAATAATAATAATAATAACAATAATAAAAATGATAATGATAATTTCATCATCATCATCTTCATAGTCATAGTCATAATCACAATAATAATAATAACAATTAATAAAAGCTTGAGGAATCATGAATGAGCACCCTGGATGTAGCAGCGAGATGAAGCCGTTGCTATGGAAACGACTTTTAGCGAACTAACACGTACGTTTTAATTTCGATGGTTTCTCATGGAGGCCTCTGTTTAGAGTATTTTTCTGTCTTTCTTTCTTTCTTTCTTTCTTTCTTTCTTACTTTCTTTCTTTCTTTCTTTCTTTCTTTCTTTCTTTCTTTCTTTCTTTCTTACTTTCTTTCTTTCTTTCTTTCTTTCTTTTCTTTTCTTTTCTTTATCTTTCTTTCTTTCTTTCTTTCTTTCTCTTTCTTTCTTTCTTTCTTTCTAAATAGTATGGGATTTTTGTCTTGGTTATAGCTATTACTGAACCCTGATTGATCGATGAAAATCTAATCATATCAATTCATTTCGTTGAGTTTCTTTTTTTTCTGTTCTCTTTCTTCTTTTTTTTCTCTTATTTTTTTTTTTTTTTTCTTTTGGTACATCAAAAACACTAATTTGACTTTCTATCGGACACCCTGTTGACAAGAAATACTGTAGTCACTTAAAATGGTCTTCTTTTCCTTCATCAGTTGCCTCCAAAGTTAGTTTGAAACACCGAAAAAAACTTTATTACACAACATAAATATGAAACACCTTTTTTTACTGCCAGTACATGTATTTTTTTCTTTTTTTTTTCTGTTTTATTCCTTTTCTAAAACGTAAGATGAAAAGGATTCTCATAGGGCTAAAATCCCTAAAAGAGAATCATTCCCATTAGGATTAATGCCATCCAGACTTCAAGCAGACACATCTTTATACTGACAGAACACATGAGATAAGAAGATCCTTGAGTTAATCTTCGCCTTGTAGTGGTCCCAGGCTGAAGAAAATGGTAATACTCGGTTCCACGTGTATAT
>NC_061850.1:28966018-28968518 GCF_019202785.1 Penaeus chinensis | reverse complement strand
ACACCAAACTTCACGCACCATAGACACCATTTCACCACACTATAAGCATCACAGACACCATCACACCACACTGCACTATACACCTGGTCAAACCGCCCAGCTTTAAGCTCCTCCCTCTCGTCTTCAAATAGACAGGAGGTTATGTTTCTGGCCAGGAAGAAGGAACAAGGAAAGGGGAATAACGGAGGGGGATAGAGAGAGAGAAGAAAAGAGGGTGAGATAGGTGGAGGGAGAGGAAGGAAAATTGGAAGAGGAGGAGGGGAAACAAGAAAGGGGAGGCAGAAGAAAAAGAAAATTTAAAAAAAATGATGCTGACAAAGAAGTAGAAGAAGTAGAAGATGAAAAAGAGGAAGAAGAAGAAAAGAGAATAAAGACAAAGGAGAATAAAGCAAGAAACAGAAGAGTTTAAAAGAAAAGATAGCAATAAGTGAAGGTGGTCCGTTGCAAAGGCAGGTTGAGCGAAAGCAATTATATTTAGAAAAAAAAAGAAGGAATTTCTGAAAAAAAAAGTAAATTAAAAGATAAGGAAATTGATCAAATAAATAAATAAATTAATAAATAAACAAATAAATAAACATTGAATAGAAATGCAAAGAAAAGGAAAAATATTTAAAGCTCGGATATAAGTGAACATCAGTTCTAATTGAACAGTTGGGATTGAATTTTAAATCGTGGTGTATTTCGAACAAAAGGAAAGGCTCACAAAATACAATACGAAGAGTGGAAGAGAGAGAGAGGGGGAGGGAGAGAAGAGAGAGAGGGAGAGAGGGCGTGAGAGAGAAAGAGAAAGAGAAAAAGAAAGAGAGAGGGAGGGAGAGAGGAAAAGAGAGAGGGAGAGAGAGCGTGAGAGAGAAAGAGAAAGAAAGAGAGGAAAAGAGAGAGGGAGAGAGAGCGTGAGAGAGAAAGAGAAAGAAAGAGAGGGAGAGAGAGAGGGGGAGGAGGAAGGGAGAGGAGAGAGGGATGGAGGAAGGGAGGGAGGGCGGGAGGGACTAGATAGATAGGCAAAGAGACTAGATAGATAGACAAATAGATAAACAGATACATAGATATATAAACAGATAAAGAAATAGACCGATAGATATCCACACACACATACGAATACACAAAACTACACAATCGGACAACCACGCACACAGACAAATAGACACACCACCAACACACACGCAGACACGCACACACGCAGACACACAGACAGGCAGACAGGCAGACAAGCAGACAGGCAGACAAGCCCCACGGCCAGCAGGAACAGACGAGGCGGAGGAGGGTGAGCAGACGCGCGGGCAGGTGGCAGGCGGCAGCTGGTGGGCAGGTGGCAATATGGTAATCACAGCGCCAAGGGCAGCTGGACTGGGCATGGCAGGGCGCGAGAGGTTGCGGGGGGGATGGGAAAGGGAGCGGGGGGGATGGGAAAGGGAGGGGGGGGTGGGGAAAGGGAGGGGGGAGGGGAAAGGGAGGGGGGGATGGGAAAGGGAGGGGGGATGGGAAAGGGAGGGGGGGGAGGGGAAAGGAAGGGGGGGATGGGAAAGGCAGGGGGGGGGGGCAGGGGTAGAGTAGGGTAGAGGAAAGGTTGGGGAAAGGGTTGGGTAAGGGGGGTAGGGGATGGGTACCGATAGGGGTAGGGAGTAGGGGAGGGGAGGGACAAGGCGTGGGTAGAGATGTGGGTAAGGAAGGCAAGGTCGGATGAAGGTAGAGCGGTAGGGGGCGAGGGAAAGGGGTCAGGAGGAGGGGGGGGGGGGATATAAACCAGTTTCGGGCATGCGCTCACCGTGGGCATTAGAAGGGGGGAGGGGGTGGGTGGCACGTGTAGCGAAGGTGGGGGGAGGGGGAGGGGGAGGGGATGGACGCGGGCGGATGCAGCCAGGTAGAGAGACTGGGAGGGGGGGAGGGGGAGGGGAGATAGGGAAGGGGGGGGGAAACAGATCACAACAAGAACAGGTATTAAGTGTAATTGCACCGTACCTGACTCCTTCTTGCTCACGCGAATAAATGCAGATTTGCACGCACACTTCGACATACACACACACACATACACACACACACACACACACACACACACATACACACACACACACACACACACACACACTCACACACAATCAAACAAACAAACACACACAATCATACAAACAGTCAAACAAACAAACAAACACACTCAGATAAACACACACTCAAACAAACACACACACAGATACACACACACAGACACACACAAACAAACAAACAAACACATACATCCAAAACACGCCAACAAACACACACAAGACATGCGCAAAAGGACACATCTTGCAATAATCTGCAGCTGCTTCTTGAGCATCTGCAGGTGAGGCTAACACCTGCCCTATCACACATGGGTGGAGATGCCCGGGGTACGCATGCTGCCCAATCGCAAGACAGGGGAAGGAGAGAGAGAGGGAGAGAGGAGAGAGAGAGAGAGAGAGAGAGAGAGAGAGAGAGAGAGAGAGAGAGAGAGAGAGAGAGAGAGAGAGAGAGAGAGAGAGAG
>NC_061850.1:28964858-28965918 GCF_019202785.1 Penaeus chinensis | reverse complement strand
CTCTCTCACCTCCTCTCTCCTCCTCTCTCCTCTCTCTTCTCTCTCTCTCTCTTTCTCTCTCTCTCTCTCTTATTCCGCTGTCCGATGATAATGCCATACATCAACCTGATTGTCAGGTGAATTCCATATGGTTCATCTTCCATCTCCTCGAAAATGCTACTTTCTTTTATTACTTTTTAGTCTTCTGACAGAGACACGCGCATTCATACATACATAAAAATGCCGCATGTGCATGTATATATGCAGAGAGAGAGAGAGAGAGAGAGAGAGAGAGAGAGCGAGAGAGAGAGAGAGAGAGAGAGAGAGAGAGGAAAAGAGAGAGAGAGGCAGAGAGACATTTATATATACATACTTGTATACAGACAGACAGATAGACAGACAGACATTCAGACAGACAGATAGACAGACAGACAGACAGACAGACAGACTGACAGACAGACAGACAGACAGACAGACAGACAGATAGACAGACAGACATTCAGACAGACAGATAGACAGACAGACAGACAGACAGACAGACAAACAGTCAGACAGACAAACAGACAAACAGACAATTAGACAGTCAGACAGACAAACAGACAAACAGACAAACAAACAAACAAACAGACAGACAAACAGACAGACAAACAAACAGACATACAAACAGACAGACAAACAGACAAACAGATAGACAACCAAACAGCCAGACAGACATTACGTGCGAAAGAAAGCAAGGTTAAAATCAACCAAAATGAAACCGAAGCAAAAGAAACCATTCTTGCATCGACACAAAAAACAAGGAAGAGGTCTTTTTTGTTTACCTAGGTGTATATTTACCTGGCGTTGCACCGTCTGCAATAAGGTCAATGTTGCAGCGAAGATTCTTCAGCGATGCCTTGCAGACGCCTCCGCCTTCTCTTCTGCAATTCGTCTTTCCTTTTTCAAGTTTTTCTATTCTTCTTTCTTCTTTAGTCTTCTCTTCCTACTTTATTTTCTCTTTCTATCTTTCCTATTCTTCTTCCTTTGTTAGTGTCCTCTTCCTCCTTTCTTCTTCTTCTTCTTCTTCTTCTTCTTCTTCTTC
>NC_061850.1:28927358-28929858 GCF_019202785.1 Penaeus chinensis | reverse complement strand
AGGATGAACAGTATGTGAAATTCAGAACGCTGTCTTGAGAGGACGAAAAATATAGGAAGACCAGAATAAAATGTATCTTGATAAGATTGAGAAGATCGAGAGATCAGAATAAATGTCTCTTGAAAGGATATTAATTTAATGGGTTTTGATAATACGAAAATTGTCTTTATCGGATGAAAGCGTGTGTCTTAACTATGTGTGCCTTGAAAAGAATAAAATATTTTTTGTCTTCAGAGGACGAGAAGTGTCTTGACTAGACGAAACTGTGCGATTGAAAGGGATCTTTTTTTTCTTGACAGGACCAAAATATTTTTTTTGACAGAACGAAAATGTTTGCCATGATTGGACGAAAACCAAAGAACAAAAAAAAAAAAAAAGAGAAAAGAAAAAAAAAAAATGGAACGAAAAGATAGGAGAAATAAACACGAGTGAGGAAAAAAAGTAATAGACGACGACATCATAAACTTCATGAACGAAAGTGAACGAAAATGAACGAAAATGTTCAAAAGGCAATAATAACAATCATAATTTAGACTTACTCTTGGGGATTATCACCATTACTCCTATTCTAGCTATTTATCACATATTTCACATTTATTTCTCGTTCTTCGTTTGTTTATTTATCCGTCTCTTAATCTAATTCCACGTTCACTCATTTGTTTTTGTTTTTATTCAGTTATTTATTATGTTTATTGTGTGGATGAAAGATTAATGTTTCCAACGGAATGACACAGCAATCTCGGCGAACTTTTGATTAAAAGGAATTATTATTAAGTTCCTTTCGTTATTATTTTTTGCTCTTCATCTTCTTCGTTATCTTATTATTATTATCATTAACTTCATTGTTATTGTCGTTATTATTTGTTGTTATTATTATCATCATTATCATTATTATTATCTTTATCATTATTATTATTATTATTATTATTATTATTATTATTATTGTTCTTGTTATTGTTATTATTATTATTATTATAATTATTATTATTATCATTATTATCATTATTATTATCATTTATTATCATCATCATTACCATTACTTCCTCGTCTTCCTCCCAACCCCCCATTCCTTATCCATCTCCCACCCTTACTCCTCCCTCCTTCTCCATCCACCCTTATTCCATCCCCCCCTCCCTCCCCACTCCCCTCTCCCTTCTCCCCCCACCTTTATTGCATCCTCCCCCCCCCCCAGCCCTTACCCTTTGCCCTCCTCCACCCTTTCCCCATTTATCTCTCTTCCTCCCCCCCCTCCCCCCCTCCCGTCCTCCTCCACCTCCCCCTACTCTCTTCCTTCCTCTACCTCTGCCCCCCCTCCCCTCCACCCCCCCCCCCCCCAGCACATAAGGTGAGCAGGTCGGCGCAAGCATCGATCTGACCACAGGCACAGAGTTGGGGTGTTTGGCTAGCGAAAAGGGAGGGGGGGGGGGGTGCAGGAAGAAATGTCTGTTGTTTCTTTGCTCGATCTACGATCTTATCAACACTTGCTTTTCTCTCTCTCTTTATCTATCTATCTATCTCTCTATCTCTCTCTCTCTCTCTCTCGCTCTTTCCCTCCTCTCCTTCCCTCCTTCACTCCCTCTCCCCCCCTCTCTCTCTCTCTCTCTCTTTTTCTTTCTCTCTCTCTCTCTCTCTCTCTTTCACTCTTTTCCTCCTCTCCTTCCCTCCCTTTCTCTCTCTCTCTCTCTCTCTCTCTCTCTCTCTCTCTCTCTCTCTCTCTCTCTCCCCTTTCCCTCCCTCTCTCTCTCTCTCTCTCTATCTCGCTCTTTTCCTCCTCTCCCTCCCTCCCTCTCTCTCTCTCTCTCTCTCTCTCTCTCTCTCTCTCTCTCTCTCTCTCTCTCTCTCTCTCTCTCTCTTACCATTTTTCTCCACTTAGCTCCTGAGATCAAAACTAAATAATCCTGTGTGTGTGTGTGCGCGAGCGCGTATCTGTGCTGCAGTATGCATGTACACATGGGTATGCCTGTATGTGCATGCATGTGTTCCGTGAAAACCTATGCTTGCGCTTCCTGAAGTTTCCATTCCCAAGCCTCTCGCTTTCTGAGACACCTTTATGATGATGAAGATCTCAAAATTATTTTCTTTGCTTAATTCCTCCTATTCGTATTCATTAAAAAAGTCTGGAGTACCTTATTTTGGTTAATTTTGCTAACTTGTTCTCGTCCTCATGCACCTCGGAATTACTTTTTTACTTACAAGTTTTTTTCCCACCTATTTTGGGCTTCGTTTTTTTTTTTTTTTTTTTTTTTTTTTGGGGGGGGGGTGTTGCTTTTCAAAACCACAGCTACCCACCATTCCCTAACCTCCCCCCTCCCCCTCACATCTCCCCCCCCCCCGCGTTTTCTCATTCCCTCTGCCCCCATTTTCATCTCTTTCAGCTCCCTTCCTCCTCTTCTCCCTCTACGCCCTTTCGCAACATCTCTCTCCCTCCCTACTTCCCCATACCCCCCTCAACTTCCCTTCCCCCATCCCCCCTTCATCTACCCCTCCCCCATTCCCTCAT
>NC_061850.1:28922613-28924758 GCF_019202785.1 Penaeus chinensis | reverse complement strand
AGAAAAGGGAGAGCAGAATTACAGAGAGCGAGCGAGAGCCCAAGCGGGAGCGAGGTCTCCATAAGCACTTAAACAGACCTTGGGCGAGAGAGGCCAAAAAGAAGGCCTGAAGGTCATGACGAAAGGAAGGAGAAAATGAGATGAGCGACCCCCCCTCCCCTCCCCCTCATCACCCCCACACACCCCCGAGCCCACTCTGTGCCCCTCACTCGTCTGCGTGAGTCTCGAGGCTTCAAAGGGCGTTTCGCGTCACAATGAACTCTAAGATTCATTGTTGTCGAAAGGGTGTAAATGTCTCCATTTTTTTTCCTGTCTATTTTTTTCCCCTTTTCCTTTACATTATGAACGGGAGTAAAGAGATAGATGGGTAATTCGTGGAAAGTGAGATAAGGAGGGAAGAGAGAAAGAGATGGAGGGAGGGAAAAGGAGGGAGAGGGAAAGGGAGGGAGGGATGGAAGAGGAGAGTGAGGGAGGGAGGGTCAAAGAGGGAAGAAGGGAGAGAGTGAGAGAAAAAGAGGGAAGGAGAGTTAGGGAGGAAGAGGAAAGGAGACAGGCGTGAGGGAAAGAGGGAGGGAGGTAGGGAAGGGTGGGTAGAAGAGGGAGGGAGAGTAGAAGGAGGGAGAGAGGGAGGGAAAGAAAACAGAGGAGAATGATAAAGACGAAGATAAAAAGAGAAGGAAAAGAGGGAGAGTGAAGGGTAGAGAAAGAGTGAGAGATAGTGGGATGAGTAGGAGAAGAGAGAGAGAGAGAGAGAGAGAGAGAGAGAGAGAGAGAGAGAGAGAGAGAGAGAGAGAGAGAGAGAGAGAGAAAGAGAAAGAGAGAGAGAGAGAGGAAATGATAAAATATACATCAACATAAAAGTTACTCTCTTTCCTTTATCTATCCTTCTGTCATACGTTCCACCATCCTTTAAAAAATTCCCTCAATATCAGTCTACTTAGGCATTTCCTTTGTATCTGAGTAAAGAGACCTTTATGAACTGGAAAAAAAAACTATTTACTAAACAGCTTTCAGTCAGACAAACAGACGTTAATGCACAGTACGACCATCTGTCTCTTGAAACTTTAATCTATCTTTTTTTCAACCTTTTGTAAACCAATATCCCATCCAATAAAAAAAACTGGCTCCTTATATATTTAAACCGACATCGACTTGGAGTATCAAAAAAAAAAAAAAGGAAAAGACAAACAGTAATACTTTTTTTGTACTTTGTAATATCAAACTTACAAGAAATGTCTCAGAGTGCTTCTTCTTGCAATTTTAGATATGTTGTTTTTTGTGTAAGAAAATAATCAAGTTCAAGACGTTCTCGAGATAGATAGATAAGTAGACTGATAGATAGATAGATAAAAATATAGATAGATAGATAAATAGATAGATAGATAGACAAACAGACAGATAGATGGATAGATAGATATATAGATAGATACACAGAGAATGGAAGAGAGAGGGGGAGGGGGAGAGGAATAAGGAACGGGATATATATATATATATATATATATATATATATATATATATATATATATACATATATATACACATACATATATGTACATATATATGTATATATATGTATATATGGAGAAAGAGTGGGAGAGGAAGGAGAGAGAGAAAACGAATGTATATATATATATATATATATATATATATATATATATATATATATATATATATTTATACACACACACACACACACACACACACACACACACATATATATATATATATATATATATATATATACATATATATATTCATATATATATATATATATATATATATATATATATATACATATATATATTCATATATATATATATATATATATATATATATATATATATATATATATATATATACAAAGAAAAGACAGACCAACAGCCAAACAAACAGAAACAGAGACGGATAAACAGACAAACAGAAACAGACAAACAGACAAACATACAAACAGACAAACAGACAAACAGATAAACAGAAACAGAAACAGAGACAAACAGACACACACACACACAGAGAACGAAACAGCATAAGAACCAAAGTAAGAGACTGAACACTCAATCTACATCTGCTTTACGCCTGCACTACGAAACGTCGCTTGTTTTTGAACATGAAGGCCCAAGAAACTGGAAAAGCCTCAGGGTCGCT
>NC_061850.1:28910113-28912613 GCF_019202785.1 Penaeus chinensis | reverse complement strand
CTCTCTATCTATCAACCCCCCCCCCTCTTTCTCTCTCTCTCTCTCTCTCTCTCTCTCTCTCTCCCTCCCTCTCTCTCTCTCTCTCTCTCTCTCTCTCTCTCTCTCTCTCTCCCTCTCTCTCTCTCTCTCTCTCTCTCTCTCTCTCTCCCTCTCTCTCTCTCTCTCTCTCTCTCTCTCTCTCTCTCTCTCTCTCTCTCTCTCTCCCTCCCTCTCTCTCTCTCTCTCTCTCTCTCTCTTTAGAACATTGCTAAAATTCCCAGTGACACAATCATAGAATTTGAAGGCTGCTCTATCAAACCGAGCACTTCAGTGAATAATCTAGGAGTACAAATAGACAGATTCATGACATTTGAACCACACGTTGACGAAATACACATGAAAGTAGTGGGTACCCTGTTATATCTTAATCACATATGAAATCAGATCACTATTGAAACTAGAATCTTGGTTGTACAAACTCTAGCTCTAAGCATAATTAACTATTGTTCAAACATCTGGGGTTCGACTAACAAAACCCAGATGCAAAAAGTGCAAAAATTACAAAATTTTGCTGCCAGAGTAGCACTAGGTAATATCAGTAAACTTGATCACATCACCCCACATATCAAAAAAATTAAAATGGTTAAAAGTTCACTTTAAATGCAGCTATGACACATGTTTATTTATTTACAAACTTATTCATGGGAATTATCCGAATTGGTTGATGGCCTTGCAAACCGTAGGGAACACATCAGGTGTCCAGACACGCCAAGTAAATTCCCTTTTTGTCAAGAGATCGAATACCAATACAGGGGCACGACAAATGGACATACGTGGACCCAAGTTATGGAACATGCTACCAGATAATTTAAGAGGCATTAACAACTTCTGTAATTTTAAAATGAAATTAAAAGAACACTTCTTAAATATTCAAATGTAAATATATATATATATATATTTATGTAAAGAATAACCATTGTAATTTAATGGAATAAAATGCTTTGACTTTGACTTTTGACTTTGACTCTCTCTCTCTCTCTCTCTCCCTCCCTCTCTCTCTCTCTCTCTCTCTCTCTCTCTCTCCCTCCCTCTCTCTCTCTCTCTCTCTCTCTCTCTCTCCCTCCCTCTCTCTCTCTCTCTCTCTCCTCTCTCTCTCTCTCTCTCTCTCTCCCTCTCTCTCTCTCTCTCTCTCTCTCTCTCTCTCTCTCTCTCTCTCCCTCTCTCTCTCTCTCTCTCTCTCTCTCTCTTTCTTTCTCTTTCTGTCTTTCTCTTTCTCTTTCTTAATCTTTCTTTCTCTCTCTCTCTCTCTCTCTCTCTCTCTCTCTCTCTCTCTTTCTTTCTCTTTCTGTCTTTCTCTCTCTTTCTTTTTCTTTCTGTCTTTCTCTTTCTCTTTCTCTCTCTTTCTCTCTCTCTCTCTCTCTCTCACTCTCTCTCTCTCTCTCTCTCTATCTCTCTCTCTTTTTTTCTCTTTCTGTCTTTCTCTTTCTCTTTCTCTCTCTCTCTCTCTCTCTCTCTCTCTCTCTCTCTCTCTCTCCCCCTCTCTCTCTCTCTCTCTCTCTCTCTCTCTCTCTCTCTCTCTCTCTTTCTCTCTGTCTCTCTCTCTATCCCTCTCTCTATCCCTCTCTCTCTCTCTCTCTCTCTCTCTCTCTCTCTCTCTCTCTCTCTCTCTCTCTCTCTGCGTGTGTGTAGTGCAGCGGTAGCAATCTTGCTGACCTGCGTTCAAATCCCTTGCCGCCAGTGGATGGTAACCCCGGTCATTCCTTGCACACTGGGGATAACTTAGAAAGAAAATTAAACAGACACTGTGCCACGCCAAGAATATCCATTGTGACAAATGGAATCAAAACTAAACTTTTAGCTCTCTCTCTTTCTCTTTCTGTCTTTCTCACTCTCTCTCTCTCTCTGTCTCTCTCTCTCTCTTTCATTCTCTCTCTCTCTCTCCCTTTCTCTCTCCCTCTCTCTTCCTCTCAAAAAAAGGAAAAAAATAATTATGGATTCGTGATGTTCAAATTAAAGGCAACACGAGTCATTAAAGAAGTTCAGTCGGAGTTCATCGTCAAACCTCATTTCTGGCAGAGACTTTTTTAAAAATTCTTTTCTCTTGAATTTTGTTATTATAGGGGAGGGAAAGAGGAGTTTGTACACGTACGGCAGTGGTTTGGATTTGGTTGTTTGCTTGTCTGTCTGTCTGTCTGTCTCTGTCTCTGTCTTTCTGACTTTTTCTCTTTCTCTCTTTTTCCCTTTCGCTCACTCCCTCTCTTTCTCTCACTCCCTCTCTCTCTCCTATCCCCCTCTTTTCCTCACTCCCGCTCTCTCTTTCTTTCGCTCAATCTCTCTTTCTCTCACCCCCCCACCCCCCATCCTCTCTCTTTCTCTTTTACAAAGGGCCAGGAGGCTTACACACCTGAAAAAAAATAAAAAAATCTTCCCAAAAATCTTCAAACAATACATTTTATATCCTCTAAATATTTTTTTTATCTATTTTTTTTTTTTTTTTTTCATTTCCATCTTACTTAAATAT
>NC_061850.1:28896849-28902513 GCF_019202785.1 Penaeus chinensis | reverse complement strand
AGAGAGAGAGAGAGAGAGAGAGAGAGAGAGAGAGAGAGATAGATAGCTAGATAGATAGATAGATAGATAGATAGAGAGAGAGAGAGAGAGAGAGAGAGAGAGAGAGAGAGAGAGAGAGAGAGACTGAGAGAGAAAGAGAGAGAGAAAGACGGAGAGGCAGACACACCAACAAAGACAAAGAAAGACAGACAGACAAACAAACAAACAGAGACCTAAAACAAAAACAAACAAACAGATACACAAACAAACAGTACAAAACAAGGAAACAAAAAAGAGAAAGAGAGCAAGTGAAGAGAGTCGGGAAGAAGGGAGGGAAGGCAGGAAGGAAGGAGGGAAGGGAGGGAAGAGAGGGAAGGAAGAGAAAAGACGAGGATTGAATCAAGCAAAACAAACAATCCCCTTTTTCGCCCTGAAAGAGCTCTCACATTTCGAAATCTACTCGATGTCCAAGGAGAGACAAGCATCCTTGAGAAACGGGAGGAGGAGGAGGGAGGAAGAAAACAGGGAGAAAGGTAGAGGTGTATATATATATATATATATATTATATATATATATGAGATAAAGAGAGAGATAGATAGTAGAGAGAGAGAGAGAGAGAGAGAGAGAGAGAGAGAAAGAAGAAAAAAGTGAGAGAGAGAGAGAGAGAGAGGAGAGAGAGAGAGAGAGAGAGAGAGAGAGGAGAGAGAGAGAGAGAGAGAGAGAGAGAGAGAGAAAGAGTAAGAAAGAAAAAAAGTGAGAGAGAGAGAGAGAGAGAGAGAGAGAGAGAGAGAGAAGAGAGAAAGAGAAGAGAGAAGAGAGAGAGAGAGAGGAGAGTAGAAAGAAAAGAAAGAAGAGAGAGAGGAGAGAGAGAAGAGAGAGAGAGAGAATGAGAGAGAGAGAGAGGAGAGGAAGAAAGAAAGTGAGAGAATGATATTTATATATATATATATATATATTATATATATATATATAAGGTATGAATGATAAAGAATATCTTCACAATACAAGAGATGTATTTTACCGGTTTCGACTTTGTCTTCGTCAGAATACATGTATTTCTGACGAAGACAAAGTCGAAACCGGTCAAATACATCTCTTGTATTGTGAAGATATTCATTATCATTCATACCTTTTATACATTTATCAACATGAACGCGGTTCATATATATATATATATATATATATATATTATATATATATATATATATAGAGAGAGAGAGAGAGAGAGAGAGAGAGAGAGAGAGATAGAAAGGAAGAAAGAAAGATAGAGAGAAAAAGGAAGAACAGAGAAAGAGACAGAGAGATCGCCATTGCTAGAGCAACTCCTGCAGTGAATAATTCCCTTGCTCATCTCTGGCCTGCAACAACAGCAGTCTCTTTCCGTTCGACGTTTCGCCTGATGGACAAATGCAATTTCTCTTAGTTGCAATTTTCCCTTGAGGAACGATGGCGAGCGGTTATAAGGCCTCGAGCAAGATGGACATATTGCACGAGGATTATACTTGAGTGGGGGTTATATTAGTTGATCAAAAGTGAGTCCAGTGTTGCAAGGATTCAAGTGTTGTTTTCTCGTTTATTGATATTGCTAACAGTTCATTCTGACAAATAGAGAGAAAAATGTGCTCTGTTCTTTTACTTTTTAAGTTCATTTTAGTTATGTTTAGCAATTTCTTCATTTCTTTGTCTTTGTCAGATTCTATTATTAGCTCTGTTATTGTTCTTCTTATTGTTATTATTACTAGTATCACTGTTATTACTATTATTATCATTATTATTAGTATTATCATTATTATTATTTTTATTACTATTATTATGATTAGTATTATCATTATTATTATTATCATCATCATTATTATCATTGTTGCTGTTGTTGTTACTATCATTGTTATTGTTATTATCATTATTTATTTTCTGTCATTACTATTATCATCATCGTTATCATCACCATGAATATCATTTCTGTCATTATTAACATTATTATTACAATTATCCTATACCATCAATTTACATCTAGCTTTCTTTTGTTCACTATTCTTAAAACAAGAATCAGATGACGGTATGCAGAACCTTTGCTGAGAATCACAGCAACAAGAACTTATTACATGTTATCAGAAAAACAAGGAATTCCAGCCAGCCTGTAACAACTCCTCCGTCTATACGTAATTCCTGTGCTAACTATCTGAGGCCTCGCAGACGTCTCGTGGCATGTGTAGAAACCATAATGAATACATTGTAAATAAAACAGCAAAGGGAAGAATTAGAAGACACGCGAATATACCAAAGGGCCTTTTCGCTCTATTGCTGCTTCATATACCCCGAGGAAGGAATATAACGAAAAGACATATTCTTGTGTTTTCTTGTTGAATTATTCGTAGTCTTGTAGCATGGGGGAATTCTATCATACTGTCGAGAGCTAAAGGGAAGAAGATTTGAATACAGTTTCAGCTTCTGATAGAATGCTTGGAAAATATACACTTATCAGGCATAGTTATGATATGACACAATTATTTGTTGAAAAAATCTCATAAATAAGAAAAGGAATGGATATAATACTTTGAGAAAATCTTTAGAGATTGAAATTAGTGAGTTGAATACGTGAATAGAAGATGGTACATTGATGAGGTAGTAAATGAATCTGCATGAGTGATGTTCTGGTAAGAGAGAGGGAAAGAGTGGACATGAAATAATAGTATAGAGGGTATGAAATGATGAAATAATGTCATATCATTTTCATGTGCGCTCACTTCAGAAAGACGTGTGTGAGACGAGCGAATGAGTGAGGAATGCTTGAGGACTGATAAACAAATTAATGAGAACAAGTGAAATAAAGTCTACTTAAATCACTGGAAAATCTTATTAAAAGCAAGAAAGAAAGAAAGAAGGAAAGAGACGGAGAGAGAGAGAGAGAGAGAGAGAGAGAGAGAGAGAGAGAGAGAGAGAGAGAGAGAGAGAGAGAGAGAGAGAGAGAGAATAAGAAACAAACAAACAAACAAACAAACGAAGAACCCAAGAAAGAGGAAGAGAGATAGAGAAGTAGAAAAGAAAACGCACAAATTAAAACTAACGATTAAACTTTGTAGGAACGACAGGGCCAGCGAGCAGTACAGTAGTATCTTGTTCCTGCAAATTCCTCGAAGAACAGAAGAATGGCCAATATATCCCAAGTGAATCCGACCTTAGTAACCATTATTTGTGAAGATTTTGGCCCAAAAGCTAGATTTCTTACGCTTTGCTGGTCGAATAAACGACCTCTTAGTGATATATAACAAATTTATCGTCACTTCTATTTGACTTATTATGGATGGGGGGATGAAGATAAGGAAAAAATGTGATTTCCTTGATTAATCTTTCACTTTCTTTCAAAACAGAGTATTCCTTGGGTTAGGTTTATGTGTATTGATCGTTAAGTACGTATCAGAAGATAAATTGAAGGAGTATGTGAATGTTTATAACGATGACTTGATAATTGTATGAAAACACAATGTGTGTTTGTATGTATGTATATATATATATATATATATATATATATATACATATATATATATAAATATACATATATGAATATATATATGTATACATATATATATATATATATATATATATATATATATATATATATATATATATATATATATAACACCAGCCATTCGCCACGGTGGTCGAGTGGGATAAGGCGCCAGTTTCGAATCCGCAATCGCGGGCTGAATACGCGGTTGCGGGTTCGAATCCCCCTCACCCGAGGTCAAAAAACTTTTAATTGCCGCGGTGGTAAAGTGGATAGAGCACTGAACTCCGACCCTCGTGGTCCCGAGTTCATTTCCTGCCACGGCAGTTGTAAAAAATGCCTGCTCTCCGATGCAAGAAAACGACATATCGCCCTGAGAAATCAAACGCAGGTTTCGCCGCCGTGGCGTAAGTGGTAGTGCGCTAAACTGCAGTTGATTAGGAAGGGCATCCAGTTAGGTAAGGGTGGAACTGCTAAAGGACCTCTCAATAATATATTGGGAGAGGCCTAGATCCTGCAGTGGAATATATGGCTGATGGACAAACAAACAAACATATATATGTATATATATACATTTATACATATACATATACATACATACATATATATAATATATACATATACATGTATATATATATATATATATATATATATATATATATACATACATACATATTCTGTTGTGTGTATGTGTGTGTGTGTGAAATTTTGTGTGTGTTGTGTGTTGTTGTGTGTGTTGTGTGTTTGGGGTGTGTGTTGTGTGGTACCCCCGTCCTTCTCCCCCCCTCCTCCCTCTCTTCCCCATACCCCCCCCTCTCCTTGAGCGAATGAAAAGGGTACAGCTGTGTTAAAAAAGTGAAACGTGGTAGCGTTTTTTGGCATGAGCGACAAGGCATCGCGGATCAGCCCCAATAAAAGCGAGCAATAAAGGGCGTTCGTCAGAATACCTTGCTTGCCTTAGACCCAAACATCATTTGTTTCATTACTCTATTTTTTTGTAAATCTTAAAAATCCTATACTATTTTAGTCTGTCTGTAAAATTTTGCCAATGAAGGATGGAGTTAAGGAAACGAATAATCTAGTAAATTGATCCCGATTATAAATTTTAAATACAAAACATTAACAAGAAACATAAAACACGAAAAAAATATAAAAACCCGAACAAGAAATTTGAAACACGAACCAAAAAATATGAAAAAAGAACAAGAAATGTTAAAAAACGAACAAGAAATTGAAACGTCCACAATAAAATTCACAAAAAAGCAGGAGCAGTCACTATACGGCATTTACTGGGGCACACAGATAAACATCTAAAACCCCACCACAGGGAGCACAGTTGGGGGGCACGAACCCCGGGACAAAACATAACTAAAAGTGGTGGCGAGTGGTGCGGTTTGTGAGATAGCGCCGCCCGGCAAAAAGAATCCGCGCCAGGACAAAAGTTGCGTGGAGCAGAACCGGGAAAAGCTCCGTGTCGTCGCTACCTGCTGTCTGCCTTTCCCGCGACCCCCCGGGACGGGTAAAACCCCACTGGCGCGAACCACCGCGACGACAGGGGAAGCCCAAAAAAGCTGGGTCTGATAGCTGGCTCGTCGCTGATCCACGCAGTTTTTTTGCAGACGCCGTTGCAAGCAAGAACATGTGTCGGTTTATAGAAGGTCATAGGATATCAGATCCTACAAGGTCCACATTTCATAAAACAACAATTTGACGTTTAGATCAGGCGAAGATTTCCCTACGGGCGTTAACGTCGGGACAAACTAGGGGTGAAAAGAGGTGTTGGGTATAAGGGCAGAATGGCGTGCCACTACTCCTCTCCTTCCTCCCTCTCATCCCCTTCCTCCCCCCTTCCCTCTCCCCTCTTCCCCCTTTTTCCCTCTTTCCCCCTTCCCCCCCCTCCTCTCCTCTCCCCCCTTTCCCTCCCCCCTCTCCCCGTCCTTCTCTTTGCTACCATCCTCTTCCCCCCCTCCCTTCCCTCCCCTCCCCTTCCCTCCCCTCCCCTTCCCTTTCCCCCCCCTCCCCCTCCCCTCCCCTCTCCCCTCTCCCCTCTTCCCTCCCCTTTTTCAGGGCCCCGACGTACCAGATCCCCGCAATAAATTCCTTCAAACCCCAGTCGATTGCATAATCGAAATCCCCCCCGACAAGGTTTTCAAAGTCGAGACCGGAAAACGCTCAGTTAT